>NC_053027.1:421303987-421587077 GCF_003073215.2 Triticum urartu
GCGCTCTGCACGGACGAGAGCACCGCCCGGTTCAAGTCGAGGACGTTTGGTTCCGCCTGCAGGAGGGCCTCGATGGCAGTGGCATCTGCGCGCTCTGCGTCGAGTCGAGCCTCCGCCGCCTGGTTCAAGTCCAGGACGTCTGGTTCCGCCTATAGGAGGGCCTCGATGAGAGCGGCATCCGCGCGCTCCGCGTTGAGTGGAGCCTCTGCCGCCCGGTTCAAGTCCAGGACGTCCGGTTCCGCCTGCCGAAGGGCCTCGATGGCAGCGGCATCCATGCACTCTGCCTCAAGTTGAGCCTCCACCGCCCGGTTCACATCCACGACATCCGGTTCTGCCTGCAGGAGAGCCTCGATGGCAGCGGCATGCACGCGCTCTGCGTCGAGTTGAGCATCTGCCTCCCGGTCCTCCTTTAGTATCGCTAGGTTGAACCGCTGGTTCGCCTGCACCATGGGGGACTCGGACGCCGGCACGAAGTCAACGTCCAACATCTCATACCCATCGGGGGCCTTCTGCGTCACGACCTCCGCCAAGAACATTGGATCGGCTTCCTCCTCCTCGTAGCTTGGCTCCAGAGAACTCGGGGATTGGCCCGCTGCAAAGAGAGCTTGGGAACGGAGGTCTCTGGGGCCGACCGCCGCTGTGATTTTTGCGCGGTGCTCCAGCGTCAGCATCTTGTAGTACGTGATTTTGTGGCGCTCCATGGCCTTTCGGCAAACTAGCGGACGCTTGACGCGGGCTAGGGTATCAAAAGGTGGGGGAAGGGGCTGGAGAGTAGGTGTGGTTTTAGGGCAGTGGTTCGCATAGGCCGAGCAGCGAAGGTTCTGGTGTGAATATTGGTTCCGATGACGACCGGTCATTCGGTTTTGACAGTACATCGCTCTTGTCATGTTCGCGTTGCAGCCCGGCACGCTGGACCCTCCACGTCACTCACCGAATGGAACGCGCTTCATCTTGCATTATCACTCGCTTGTGGGACCGTAGTTGAGAGCAAACCGACGTCCCTCCACCTCCCCCGCCCGCGTCATTTTATGCGGAGTAAATAAAAACAGAGGGAGTATACTAAAGATGAGGATCCCCTGTGGTGGCCGAACCCATTGAGTAACTGACATGCGGGTCCTAGCAAGCATGGGGTCCGCCAGTAAGTGACCGAAAGGGAGGGTAAGGCAGGGATACGTATGTGAAAGGAGCTTCCAATGATATAGTTTTCACATTATACCTCTCATGTACTATTAATCTTGTCAATAGTAAAATGCGGTTTTGAAAAACACATTAGAGCATGGTTAATAATATAGCCAGTCGATGGCTATAAGGAACTGCCATGTCATCTATAGCCATCATCTATTATATGCACTCATACAGTAGTGTGGGCTATAAGGTTGGCTATTTCCCACAAAAAAATTATAAGGTTGGCTATTGTATTAGTACTTTTTTCCATCTTCTCTCCATCTCTTTCTTCATATTTATTGTACTTATTTAACTAGGAATGCGTATATATCTAGGCTCTTGCATGAGAGCTCACTCCCCTTACTTTTTCACATCTCTCACCTCCACATAGGCCCTATATAAATGGAAGGAGGGAGTACAACTATGAGCACTACATGCTCTAGTATAGATGTTGTCAGTACTCCACTAGTACTATTGGACAGGGAGCTTAAAAAAGTTACTATTGGACTGGCTATACGTGGCGAAATCCTAGTAGGAAGAGCATGCGCGAGAACAAACACAATCACGTGGTTGAAAACAAATTGTAAACCATCTCGAGTACAAATCTAGGAGTACGTACGAATCTAACAATATTGATTGGGCGTTGTTGAATGTTGATACTTTTTTTATCAAAGTAGAGATACTTTGACTGCACATAAAACTTATATGTAAACTAGAAAGGATAGGAGGGAGTATATTGTACGTTCAAAACGAAACAAACATTGAATACCCTTTATATATGATTTGCGGATGCTATGATCACCGGTTCAAAATTTTGAATCCGCCTTAGGTATCACACATGCCCCCACTCGTTCTCTCTCGATTTCATCGCAGGGTCCGGAGATCGATTGAAAGAGTACTAGGGTGGTTACAATACATTCGCTTCACTTATGAACGTACAATATACTCCCTCTGATCCCCACAGCCCCCCCCCCGCCCCCCCCCCCGCGGGTCATTTATATCATAGAAACAGACCAAACCTTTATCTCCTTGCACGACACCCAATTGATCTCTGAACATCAATCGATCTCGTCAACATGTGTCGGGGCCTGAACCGAATGGGATGTCAAAACTAAGACGCGCAGTGACACGTAGTGGAGGCAAAGTGAAACTTCAAACGAACCATTTGATTGTATGCATGCTGGACAAATTACAAATAAACATTGGAAATTCAAGCATGGTCTAGGCCCACATGCGAATGATACTTGGCGGAATGTTCAAATGAGGCATGCGGGAGGATGGACTCGACCGGAGGGCGGCATGATCGATGGAGAAGAGGGTTGGAGAGGAATGAGAAATAAGCAAACGCCGCATGATTATACTTGAATTGCTCAAATAAACAATAAGTTGTCTTGCTTGGCCTACATAGTGAAAGGCCTAACGCGCAATGCGGAGCACTGACGCTCGAATATGACCGGGAAAACAGGGAAACCGACAAGTGGGGCACACCTGTCGGGACGACATAGCACAAACTAGTCCAATGGAGGAACTGGCCCACAACCTCCTCGCCACCGGCAACCGTTCATGTGGGTCGTGCGGGCCAACAACGTGGCACAGCTCCAGCACTGCCTCTAGACACGGCGACCGCGGTGAGCGACACGCTCATCGTCGCTAGACACGGTCGGTTTCAGTGTGCCGAGGGTGGCGTTAGTGCTGTGGCATGACCAACAGTATGTTTGGTTTGTGCCCAAGGTTGCCCCATCAAATCATTGGGTAGCCAAAATTTTCGTTGAGGTTTTGGTAGCCCATGATTTGGCCGACATCAGCAAGAAAAATGAACTAGAGTTGGCTAGAGTTAATTGGCATGCCAAAAAAATGGCAACCATCCATTTTTGGGTCAAAACCAAAACCTCAAAAAAATGGCAACCATCCAAACAAAGACCAATCTTTTGGTCATGACCAAAATTTTGGTAAGGTGCACTTTGGCCAAAATCCAAACACACCCCAACACCCTGCTCTTCGAGGATGCATGGGGCGCTGGGACACGTCCGCGGAGTGGTTGAGCGCGGCCAACTGCATCCTCAAGACCCGAGACCATGCCGGGTCGTCTTGCTTTTTCAATGACATGCATCGATCGCATGTGAGCAAAGGGCATCTCCAACGTTGCCACGACCGCAACTGACAACCCTAGCACACCAAAAACCCTCGTCCCTCGTGCCGTCGCGTGGTGCGTTCCCAGTCGGCGCTAGCTGCCCGCATTCATGCCATCCGTCCGTATGCCGTCGTTAAGAGGCTCGGTGCCCGAGCAACCAACTCCGGTGACTTAATGACGCACCAGGACGCTTGGCCTCACCGAAATGCGCTACTTAAAGTAGCAACACCTAGCTAACCTCCACACCATAGCGCATCGTCCTCCTACCTGGTACCACATCCACCATGACCGCAAGCGCAAACACTCTGTGGGAGATTCGGGAATAGAGCTCGAGGTCGCCGCCCTTGCTCAAGTCGCCGCACAAGGGGTGGCCACACTGGCGGCCGACGACGGGAGCACCGTCAGCCACGTGTCCTACTTGCCGCCGTCCAACGTCCGGCACCGCTGAGGTCGGGGACTCCTCCGAGGATGAGTAGGGGCATGGGAGGCGGCAGGGCATGGTCGGTCCGTCTCCCGTGTTCTACTTTTCCTCGCCAGAGACCGCACCTTCACTTCATGGGTCTTGAACTCCACCCCCGTACATGGAGATCGCAGATGGAGGACGTCGGTCGCCGCCATAGAATAGGTTTAGGGTCGGGATTCTTTTATTTTCTGTCCTATAAAAGTTTGAAATGTAATGAAAATCTGCCGTGTTTGCATTAATCTCGGCCGGTGTATATGAACTTTCACAATAATATAGTATATTATAGGAGTACTATCAAGATGCCCGTGCGTTGCACGGAAGATCAAGATCTTGTGGGAGAAAAGGATAAACAAGGGAAGGCCTTATCTGCAAATGCACATTCACGCATTTCACATTTTTCTACATCTATGCGAACCTACGAAAGGGTTAACGTAAATTGCCTCTCTGTCTCCTCCCCTAATTTTCATGGTGGTGGGCCCCTCCCTCCCCCTGATCTACAATCAACAGCTCACACGTTTCACATTATGTTAATTACGTAACTGGGACTATGTAGGTGTAACATTACTCGTCCTTAAAAACCCAACTAAGCCAACCTCCCAGCATATCGCGTGGGAAAAGACTCGGCCGCGTCGTTTTAGTCAGGATTACCAGATTACTAGTAGTAGTATCGATGGATCGCGCGACACATTTTTTTAGGGGGCGAAGAACCTAGTTTAAAAGGAAAAAAGGCGGTACACTCACAGCACCCCTGTCGCAGTCACATTGCACCCAACACACGTTCGGTCCTACACACACGGCTCACGCAAACGGAACGCTCTTCGGCTTGCCTCTTCACTGACACGTGGGACTGCACTTGGAGAAACCGACCATGTGCCAAACTCCCCCTGCCCACCGCGCGAAAATCCTCCCCCACCCAAAAATTCCCCCCAAATTCTAGATTCAAACGCCCTTCGGCCAACTAGCCAATAATATTCCCCAAACCCCCCTCCCCCCGTCCCCCTCCACACCATTCACTCCTCCAAAGCCGCCCTCCCCACCACACCGATATGTCGGCGCCGCAGTTCGTCGAGGGGACGTATAGCGATCCTCTCGCTACCATAGTACGCTCTCGTAGACTATCGTTCTCTAGCCGCGCCGCCACCGCTGGCGACATTCTTGTGGAGGTGCACGACGGTCAGCGTCGCCATCACTGGCGACGTTCGTGTGGAGATGCATCGCAGTCAGCTTCTCCCACGGTACGCGCATTCTAGATGGAGGCCCCGTGCATGTCCATGTAGCGCTGAATGTTAGCTGATAGACGCTGTTAATCTCACTGTTTGCCGAAGTAGTTTACAGTCAATATGCTCTGCTTAAGAAGCTTCCTTGCCCTGTTCTGCACTCAATATACTTAGCTGAGATGGCATGCCAAGGCCGATTAGTTGCTAAAATATCCTATCATATATTTATTGCGACGTAGATTGCCATGGTCTAGTAGCCAATCTGTTAGGTGAAATAGCTCTACACCGTTTTATACTCGATCTTTGTTGTTGCGATGGCGTTCGATAGTTCGATGGCTGTGTGCTCGACCTCATTGACTGCTGAAACAGCCTGCCATAATTTAGCACTCAAATCTGTTTGCTGAATTAGCTTTACATATATTTCATTACTTAGATCTGCTCGTCCAAATATCTTGCCATAGATTTAGACATCGACCTAGGTATTTTCTTCTGGACTTCATAAAAAAGCATATATGATTTTCTTGTAATATCTAGTAGAAGAACTAATTTGTATGTCTAACAAATGGACATGACTTGGATAACTTCTGCTCAAAGATTCTCCACTGCATATGTCGAGAGGGTGAAAAACTTCATGAACTTTATCAGAGCTGAGTACGATGGTCCGAAATCAGATGTGCTCTGCCCGTGTAGTAGTTGTATGAATTCAGTTACAAGACCCCAGTCAATTGTGCAAAATCATCTGCACTTGTATGGGATGTCGGTTACATATACTAGGTGGGTTCATCATGGTGAAGCTGTGAACGTCAATGTTATTGACTACGTGGAAGAAGCAGATCACCATCTTGATCTGCCTGATGCTCGGGTGGAAGACGAGGAGGAGGTAGTGGCAGAGCCAGTGAGTTTGACCAACATTGAAACAATGCTATGAAATGCTCGTGCATTCCGTGAACTTTCACTTGCAAAAGAAAAACGGTGGGCCCGCATGTTGGAACAATGCAACGTGCTGTCACTCCAGGAAATAAGCTGTCAGTAATCTCGGCTATGGTCACCTTTCTTCAGGTGAAGACATCTGAGCAGATAACCAACAAATCATTCAAAGCGATGTTGGCTACTTTCCGCAAGGCTTTCCCAGATGCGCCTGAGCTGCCACACACCTACAGTAAAATGAAGAATTTCCTTCATACAGTTGGCATTGGATATGATATGATCCATGTTTGTAAGAATAATTGTGTTCTATTCTGGAAGGATTATGCCAACTTAAGTGAATGCCCGAAATGCAAATCATCAAGATGTAAAGATGGCGATGTTGTGAAGAGGATTCCTCATAATGTTATGAGACATTTTCCAATTACACCAAGATTGCAGAGGTTGTTTCATGATGCTGAAACAAGAGAGGATGTATTGTGGCATTCTAGGAACCAGGAGTATAGACATCAGAATGTAATGAGCCATCCATCACATGGTAATGAGTGGAAAAGCTTCAATTAGAAGCACGAAAAGTTTGCTGCTGACCGGAGAAACATTAGACTTGGCTTAGCTTCAGATGGATTTAACCCATTTGGCCACCAGAGCGCCACATATAGCATGTGGACAGTGCTTGTTATCCCTTACAACATGCCTCCAAATGTCTGCACCAAAGAATCAAACTACATGATGGCCTTGCTCATCCCAGGTCCAAAAAGTCTTGGAAAGGATTTTGATTTGTTCATGGAGCCTCTTGTGGAGGAACTTCAACAACTATGGAGGGGTGTTCTCACTCGAGACCTATATAGCAGCCCACCAGCTGATTTCTTTCTGTGTACTATTATAATTTGGTGCATCCATGATTATCCGGCTTTGGGCACTATGTCAGGGCGAACGACACATGGTTACAATGCATGTGTTCGCTGTGACAGGAATCCGCTGTCATACGCAATAGTTAGCAAGATTATTGTAGCGGGAAACCATCCTGATAATGGTAGCGGGAAACCATCCTGATAATGGTAGCGGGAAAAGGAAGCGTGGCAGGGCAGAAGAGAGATTATTGTTTACTCGCAGGTCTACTTTGTGGGACTTGGAGTATTGGAAAGATTTGGATCTACGGCATAATCTTGATGTGATGCACATCGAGAAAAATATATGTGACAGCATTATCGGCACACTTCTTAATATTGAAGGCAAGACGAAAGATACCTTAAAAATCTAGGATTGATTTGACACACCTGGGTATCAGACAGGATTTGCAGGTGCAAGATGAAGGTAAACCACGGGATATGGCACCAGCTGTGTACGTCTTGGACAAGGTAAAAAGAAAAGAATTATGCAATGTCCTGTCACGTGTGAGATTCCCACATGGATTTGCTTCCAACTCTGAAAGGAGAGTCAGTGCAGATGGAGACAATGTACAAGGGTTGAAAACTCATGACTGCCACGTCCCACTTCAAAGGGTTTTACTTGTTATCCTTAGAGGATTGGGCCGCCCTGACTTATACAGAGCAGTTGCAGAGTTGGGACAATTCTTCAGAGAACTCTGCAGTAGAAATATCAGGATAGATGCTTTGGAGCGTCTTAGAGACAAGATACCAACTATCCTATGCGACCTTGATAAGATATATCCTCCAGCCTTCTTTGATGTGATGGTGCATTTGGTTGTTCGTCTACCTGATGAGGCACTACTTAGAGGTCCACTACAGTATGGATGGATGTACCCTATTGAAAGGCGGCTAGGCACATTCAAGGGCTATGTTAGGAACAGAGCTAGACCCGAGGGTTCCATTGCAGAAGCCTACATTGCTACAAAAGCGTTGACATTCTACTCAAAATACATTGAAACAGCTGATCAACTTATCAAAGACGTGGATGAAGACAATCCTGGGCTCAATGTTTTCGATTATTATGTTCAAGTTACAGGGAAGAGTCGACAAGAGGACAAATGTCGGGTGGTAGGTGCGACATATGCCAGCGGGTGGCTTATCTTTGTGGGAGCCAGTAAAACATCGCCGGTGCCTGGAAATGGGATGAGGCGAAGACATGAACGCCGGCGAATCTTACCCAGCTTCGGGGCTCTCCGTGGAGATAACACCCCTACTACTGCTCTACGGGGTCCCCGCATGATCACTAGATGAACAAGTAGCTACAAAATGCTCCTTGAGCTGTTTGGCGAGAGGAGGAAGAAGGGCTCTGCTTGCTCTCTTCTCCTCCCTACGTGGTGTCTAAAACTAGCAGGGATCAACCCTTTGCATGGGTGTCCCGGGGGGTTTATATAGGCCTACCCCTCGGGGGTACAATGGTAATCCGGCTGGGTGTGGGGCCCAGCCATCTGTGTCTTCGCTCTCCGGCTTCTGTGCCGGCTGCTGAGGCCCGCCGGCTGGTGGGTCCCACCGTCTGCCGGCTCCCTTGTCGACAGGCAAGCCCCACTGTCCAGGGCCTTGTCGGTGGCTGGTTACTGTTGCTCAATCTTGGTGACGAGGGCTTCACTGAGGTAAGCGTGGCTACAGTGCCGCCGTCCGGCGGGTCACCACTGTAGCCTCACCGCGTCTTGTCTCCTTAATGGGGCATCTCCTTCGAGGGGGTGGCAAGCCGGCTGGAGAGAGCCGGCTCCGTCTTGGGCCGACCGGGGGAGGCCAGGCCGCCTTCGGGTGTCTCTCTGCCCGAAGGGGCCCACCGCCCGCGGGCCGTACTGGTAGCCCGTCGTGGATGACATCAGGGTCAACGTGGCAACAGTGCTGCGCCGGACGGGTCATGGCCACCCGTACGGCGCACTGTGCCAGACGTGCTCCGGGATTCGGGGGTGGCAGGCTTCACTGTAGCCACGCCCCGTCACATCGCCGTTAGGTGGATGCAGACTTCGAGGGTACGGTCTTGACCGCTTTATGGGAGCCGGCTCCTTGGAGTCGACCTTCTCGTAGCCGGCTCCTTGGAGCCGGCCCTCCCGCGGCTTTCTTCATGGGGGCTGAAGTCGGGCCGCCTTCCAATAGCCGGCCTGGGAGGTAGCCGGCCAGGGGAAGGCGGCCCCATGTCTTGGATTCTTGAGAGCCGGATCGGCTCCTAATTTTGTCAGAAAGGCCAGGGGGAGCCGGCTAGTTACCCGTGGTCACTTACTCCGATAGTAGTCCCGGAAGCTGAGCAAGCTTCGAGGCTGATAAAGGGACGAGAAGCTTGGTCAGCTTCCTATCCCGAGGAGCCAGCTTTGCTTGTGTGCACCGACTTCGGAGAGCTCCGTTTCTCGTAGGTAGGAACGTGGGCCACGTGGCGAGGAAATCCTGCCAACGAACGCGAGCGACGGGACGCCGCCGCAGGCCCGGGCCCGCCACTCACAGGCCTCAGTCCGAGCGCGGATGTTCCGCGGCCCACATGGACCGCTCGCCTTCCCGCGGCGGCTTTATTCTGCCATCAAGGCACAGTAATCGCGGGACGTGGGGGAGTGGGCGCAGTTGATCCCCACGTTCCCCCACGCCGTGCCTCCTTGGCTCCGCCGCGCGGTCTATAAGTAGGAGGAGGAGGGGGAGCGGCAGAGGCTCGCGCGATCTCCCTCACTCCGCTCCCTTCTCGCCCTCCTTCTTCTTCTCTTCCCCGCAGCAGCTCTTTGCCGCGCCGTTCCGCCGCCGCATCGTCTTGCTTCTTGCTGCGCTGCCCCATGGCGCTATCAAGCTCGTGGGATGGCTCCAACGTCCATGAGGACCACGTCGCGTTCCTCCACCAGACGCGACGCCTGCCCGGCGAGAACTTCGTTCGGGTTCGTCTAGCGCCGGAGAAGGAAATTTCGCCGGCACCGGAGGAAGGCGAGCGGGTGATCTTCCGCTCGCACTGCCTGCGCGGCTTCGGCCTTCCAGCGAGCGGGTTCCTCCGGGCCTTCCTCGAATTCTACAACCTTCAGCCGCATCACCTCACGCCCAACGCGGTGATGCTGCTGTCGGCCTCTGTCATGCTGTGCGAGGGCTTCCTTGGGGTCCTTCCCACGCTCGAGCTCTGGGCAGAATTCTTCCAGAGAAAACTCGGCACCGTCGTCGCGGGCGTGCCCACCCCCTGCGGAGCCTTCATCGCCATGAGGCGGGCGAGCGAGAAAAATCCGTTCCCGTCCATTCCGCTGATCCAGTCGGTGAAGCTTTGGCAGAAGTCTTATTTCTACGTGAGGAACGTCGCCCAGCAAGGAGACTACGTCAACCTGCCGGATTACGTAGCCGGCCCGCCGGCTGGGAGGCAGCCTTCGTGGAGCTACCGGGCCAGGTCGCTGTCTCAGGCCGGGAACATTGCCGTCTCCCGGCTTCGGGTGATGATCCAGTCGGAGGGCCTGACCGGAGCCGACTTGGTGGCCGCCTTCATGGAGCGCCGGGTTCTTCCCCTCCAAAGCCGGCCTCACATGGTTTGTCAGATGAGCGGCCGCTTCGACCCATGCCGGCTGAGCACCAGGGAGATGCCTCATGCGGAGGTCTCCTACATGGTGAACTATATCTCCAACTGCAAGCTCGCCGAGGATTGGCGGTACGGCAAGGGGCCGTCCTCTCGCGCCAACCCTCCGCCTGTCGTAAGTTTTTTCTTCTTTTCTTCCTTTTGTAGCCGGCCTCATGATAGCCGACTCTTGATTAGTTCGTTTGCCTTTTGCAGAACCCTCTTCTCCCGCCGACAGCCGGGGTCGCGGGGGTAGAGCGCCAGCTCCTCCCCGACCGCACGATGGACGACGCCGACGACCCGGACTTGGGAGCGGCCGCCATGGAAGACGCCATCGTGGGGGAAAGCAACGGGGCCGGAGGCGCGGGGCTCACGGCCGGCTTCGAGGACTGGCCGGATGATGCCGAGGTTGAAGTCGCCCCGCGCCGCCAGCCGGAGCCTGATCATCAAAGCGCGAGCTCGTCCGCCGCGCCGGCTGCTGGCGTCGGCGCCCAAAAGCGCCGGGCCATGTCGATCCTCTTCGGCAGCCGTCCGAAGAAGTCCAAGGCTTTCACAGCGGTGACCAAGCGAGATGAGGCGGCCGCGAAGGCGGCCCGCTTCCGCAAGGCGGTGAAGCAGCCGCAGGCGATCTCAGCGTAAGTCGTCGAATGCTTGGATATATTTTTTGTTGTTCTCCTTTTCGATTGGAAACTCTTCTAATCCTTTCATTGCTCGCTAGACAGGGCACCGCTTTCCCTTGAGCGGGGTCCGGGCGGCTCCGTAGTAGGGCCGACTGGAGGGTCTTCAGGCTCCCGCCGCGTGGATCCCCGCGCCGACCTCAGGGAGGCCACGGAGTGGAACGCACAAGACGCGCGGGAGGAGCGGGAGGCGGCGGAGCGAAAGGCCACCCAGGCGATGAAGGAGCAGGCCGACGCAGCAGCCAAGGCTCGGACGGAGGCGGCAGCTGCGGAGACGGAGGCGGAGGCTTTGCACAACCAGCCTCCGCTGCTAGCCATTCCCCTCCGCGCCATGGCCCCCAACGTTCTTGTGCCTCCACTAGAGGAGGTCGACCAAGAACCGCCGGTGATGGAGCGGAGGGAGGACTCCGTGATCTTCGTGGAGAGGGCGCCGCCGGCAGCGCCAACCGGAGCAGGCCAAGGCGGCCAGTCGGCTGCTGCGCCAGAGCAGCCGGCTGGGGGTGAGCCGGAAGCGGGAGCCGGCCTCGAGGTGCAGCCGGCAGTGCGCCAGCGCGCAGGGGGAGGCACCGCTGCGCCAGAGCCGCACCGAGCTTCCGGTGCCCGCCGGATGGCGGAGGCCTTGGAGGCGGCCAGCACCGGCACGTCCGAGTGGACTCCCAGCGGCGGGACGGGCGAGCTGAATGTGGCGGCCCAAGAGGTTCGGAACCGGCTTCAGGCCCAAGCCGCCTCGCTGCAGCAATACACCCAGGAGTTCCTTGCGACGCGGGCCGTCATCCGGGTGAGGCTTCTATCTTTGGTTGCTTTGTTCTCTTGATTTCTTCCGTGGGGGCGCGTCAGCGCACCCACTGGGTGTAGTCCCCGAGATTCGGGCCGACTGCTGAGCAGTCGGGTCGGATCTTCCTTGATGACTACCTTATTCTCGCCTCCTGTCTAATCTTCCGGGAGTATCATAACCTCCGCGCTGCCGCCTTCAACTCCCAGGCCCAGGAGCTGGGTCGGAGAACCGAAGACCTGATCAGCAGCCGGAGTACGTACTTGGTTTCGTTCATCTCCTGTGGGGGCGCGTCAGCGCACCCACTGGGTGTAGTCCCCGAGATTCGGGCCGACTGCTGAGCAGTCGGGTCGGATCTTTCCTGACGACTTCACCTTACTGGTTTTTCTTTTGTCTTTCGTGCTCGCAGAAGCCAACGCCGACTTAAGGGGGCAGCTCAGCGAGGCGCAGGCCGCCCTTCGTGCCAAGGAAACCGAGTACGACACCTTGGTCCTGGAGCATGACCGCCTGGCCAAGAAGCTGGCTGACCAGGAGGAGAGCCACAAGGCGGCTCTAAAGAAGGCGCGGGATAACGAAGCCACCCTGAAGGCCGAGTTCGAGACTGAAGCGGCGGGCGGGGCTGAGACCAGGCAAGCGCTGAGTGAAGGCTTCGGCCATATTGAGGATTTGATCGACGGTAAGCCGCCTTCCTCGCTCCTTGCTTGCCCCTTGCCGCCTGACTTGTGTTCTGACTTGAGCTGCTTTTTATTCTCTATGCATACTACTTTCCTGGCTACTCCGTCCTCGCCGCCCAATCCATCGAGGCCCATCACGAAGTGCGCCGGCTGGCGGGGGCTGAAGTCGCACCGGACGCGAGTCGGTTGCTCGAAGAGCAACTCTTGGTGGTCCAAGCGCGGCTGCAGCCGGCTCATCGTATGCTCCGCCGCCTCCAGCGCGCCGGAGCGCAGGTGTTGGCCGCCCTCTGGCCAAGCGAGGCGATTCCCCGCACCCCGAGTCGGACTGCCGACTGGCTGGAGGTTGCGGTTGCCGCTTCGAGGTCTGGAAGGCGTCGGCGGCCTGGCTTGGAGCTGGGCGGGCTCTGGAGTTCATCCGAGCTTGGTATCCGAGGCTGAACCTGGACCAGCTGCGCACCTGGCGGCTGGAGGCCGACGAGGAGCTAGCGGAGGTGCGGCCGACTATCGCTCAGCACGCATTGACAATCGCCAAGTGTACTGACATCAGCGTCTTCGCTCCCGACATTAATGATGACGGCGTTGCCCAGCCGGAGGAGTGGTTCGGGCTGGATCCGGCGGCGGGTGAAGACTCGGCAGAAGAAATTGCCTCCAGCGACGAAGGCGAAGACGACGAAGGAGAGGAAGACGAAGACGTCGAGCCGGCCGGTGGAACAGCCAGCCAGCCTCAGCCTGACCGTGCCTCCAGCAACGAGGTGCGCGCAAGCGCGCCCTCTGCGGGAGGCAGTGATCATGCCGAGGTTCGCCAGCCGGCCGCTCCTCCAGCCGGCACTGCCGTCTCCACCGACCTGCCCGGCTCTTCGGTCGCTCCGCCGGCTTAATCTGCCGTCCTTGTTTTTTCCTGCTTGTTGCCTTCTGAACAATTTTATTAAGCTTCCGCAGTTCCACCCACTGGGGGTGTATCCAAACTATGTTGAATGCTGGCCTTTTGAAGGTCTTTTATGTAAATATTATCGTGTGCATGTTTGGTTTCCATTCACGTATGCTTTTTATCCTTAGGCTGTTTCCTTTGCCGTCTTCCCCTTCTGGGAAGGCAAGTACTCGAGCTTTCTTAGATTGGAGCGAGGTGAGTGGAAGCCGGCCGGCCGGCTATTTTGGTAGCCGGTCGGCGGTGGGAGAAAAACCGGCTTTTGTTATATTAGTCCGTTAGTCCCTAGCCGTTTTTCGTGTGGGCACCCGTTCCTGCCCTTAACTCTTGCCAGCCGGACAGCTGGTTCTTCGAACTGCGACTTTTGGCAAGAGAAGGCTCGGGAGCCAGCACACTACTTGTCTGACTGCGGGTAGGACTTCTAATATAACTCCAGGCGGCCAGTCCCCGGGCCGACTAGTCGAACCCGGTGCCGGACGGAAAAAAGTGAATGCAATGACAAGGCCATAAGCATGATACTTTTCATTTATAGACAAAAGATGGCAGTCCCCGAGCTCTCCTCGGGGGCCCTATTGTCTCATACTTAGTACAAAAGTTAGCGTGATACATACTGCATTTCAGCTGTAAAACCTTCATAGGAGGTTGGCGTTCCATGGTCGTTCCGACTCCTTGCCGGAGTCGTCTCTCTTTCGTGCCTTCGGCTTCTGCGCGTCGATCAGGTAGTAGGAGTCGTTCCCTAAGGCTCTGCTAATGACGAAGGGGCCCTCCCAAGGGGCCGAGAGCTTGTGCTGGCCGGCTATTCGCTGGATCAGCCGGAGCACAAGATCGCCCTCTTGGAAGGATCTTGGCTTGACCTTCCGGCTGTGGTAGCGGCGCAGGCCCTGCTGATAGATGGCGGACCGGCTGAGGGCTAACAGCCAACTTTCTTCTAGCAGGTCGACACCGTCTTCTCGTGCTTCCTTGGCCTCCGCTTCCATGTACATGGTTACTCGAGGCGAGTCGAACTCGATGTCAGTTGGGATGACCGCCTCGGCACCATACACGAGGAAGAAAGGGGTGAAGCCGGTTGACTTGTTTGGTGTAGTGCGCAGACTCCAGAGGACAGCAGGCAGTGCATCGAGCCAACAGCCGGCTGAACGCTCCAGTGGTACGATCAGTCGGGGCTTGATGCCGGAAAGGATGAGGCCGTTGGCTCGCTTGACCTGGCCGTTTGACTGCGGGTGGGAGATGGATGCTAGATCCAACCGGATGCCTTGCGTCGCGCAGAAACGTGCCAAGGCTCCCTTGGCGAAATTTGTGCCATTGTCGGTGATGATGCTGTGTGGCACGTCATACCGAGTTGTTATATCTGCGATAAATGTGACGGCAGTCGGCCATTCAGCTTCTTGATCGGCTTTGCTTCAATCCATTTGGTGAATTTGTCCACGGCGACAAGCAGATGTATCATGCCGCCGCGCGCCGTCTTGAATGGGCCCACTAGGTCCAGTCCCCAAACGGCGAAGGGCCAGGTGAGGGGAATGGTCTTGAGTGTTGAAGCCGGCATGTGTTGCTTGGAGCTGAAGAGTTGGCACCCTTTGCAATGTTTAACCAACTCCTTGGCGTCATCCAAAGCAGTCCGCCAAAAGAAACCATGGCGGAAGGCTTTGGCGATGAGTGATCTTGAGGCCGCATGGTGGCCGCATTCTCCTTGGTGGATGTCTCTGAGGATTGCAATGCCCTTCTCTTGCTCGACGCATCGCTTGAGGACTCCACTGACACTGTGCTTGACGAGCTCTCTGTTGACGATTGTGTATGCTTCGGCTCGGCGTTGGACTTGTCTTGCCTCTACTTCGTCAGCCGGCAGATCTTGGTTTATTAGGAAGTTGAGGATGGATTGAGCCCATGACAGAGCTGCGACTTCTTCTATTATCAAAACGGCTACTGTGACCAGGGCGGGCGGGCTGGGCGGTGAAATGCTGGAGTTGGCCGCCGCTTGTTGTGTTGGTGTAGTCTCCAGGCCGACTACCGCAGTCCCCGAGCCGGGTGAGGCAGTCCCCGGGTCGGGCGTAACTACGAAAGTCCCCGAGCCGCCTACTGATACCCCCTGGCCGACTATCGAAGTCCCCGAGCCACCTGCTTGGTTCTTCGAGCAGACCCGGCCGCGTCGGGGTCAGGAGGCACGAAGATGGAATCGGACTCTGGAGACGGCTTGATAGACGGCTTGAGGAGGCGTTGTAGAGAGATGCCGGTTGGTATTGCTTGCCGGGTGGAGCCTATTAGAGCCAGAGCATCAGCTGGCTCGTTGTTGGCTCACGGTACGTGGAGGAATTCGCATCCTTCAAAATACCCGCTGATCTGCTGAATGAGGAAGCGGTAGCTTGCCATATTTGCGTCCTTGGCATCCCAGTCGCCGGATGATTGCTGGAGTCGCCATAACATAGGATCCGGCGAATGCCGAGTTCTTTGGCAAGTCGGAGCCCATGTATGAGCGCCTCGTACTCGGCCACGTTGTTGGAGGCGGCAAAGTGAATTTGCAGTGTGTATCTGAGCTTGTCGCCTTTGGGAGAGGTGAGGATGATGCCGGCTCCCAAGCCGGTGCGCATCTTGGACCCATCGAAGTGCATGCGCCAATGAGTGGAGTCGGGACCGGGCGGTAGGTACTGGGTCTCGGCCCAGTCGACGAGGAAGTCAGCCAATGCTTGGGACTTGATGGCGGTGCGAGGCTGGTAGAAGATCTTGTAAGGGGCCAGCTCGATGGCCCATTTCGCCACCCGGCCGGATGCATCCCGGCTGCCTATGATCTCGGCCAGTGGGGCTCTGGGAAGTAGGGCTTCAGCTTCTTGGCGGCGAAGTACACGCCATAGCACATCTTCTGGTAGTGCGGGTAGTTCTGCTTCGAGGTAGACAGCACATCGCTCAAATAGTACACCGGCCTCTGGACCGGCTGGGCTCAGCCTTCTTCTGGGCGTTGGACTACGATGACGGTGCTGACCACCCGGCTGGTTGCGGCAATGTAGAGGAGCATGGGCTCTTTCTTAGTCAGCGCCGCTAGGACTGGCGGTGTGGCCAGCATCTTCTTCAGCTCGTGGAAAGCTTGGTTAGCTTGGTCATTCCACTTGAAGTGAGTGGTCTTCTTCATGAGGCGGTAGAGGGGGAGAGCTTTCTCTCCGAGCCGGCTGACGAAGCGGTTTAGGGAGGCCAAGCATCCGGCAAACTTCTAGACGTCTCGAAGTTTGGTGGGAATTGCCATTCTCTCAATGGCCTTGATCTTTACTGGGTTGCATTCGATGCCGTCTTCGGAAACCAGGAAGCCTAGGAGCTGGCCGACTGGCACTCCGAACACGCATTTCTCGGGGTTAAGCTTGATTTGGAACCGGCGTAGGTTCTCAAATGTTTCCTTGAGGTCTTCCAGCAAGGTGCCGCGCTTCTCCATCTTCACCACAATGTCGTCTACGTAGATGTGGGCATTTCTGCCGAGTTGCTTGAGGAGGCACTTCTGCATGCAACGCTGAAAAGTGGCACCGACATTTCTCAAGCCGAATGTCATAGTCAGGTAGCAGAAGGCTCCGAATGGCGTGATCAAGGCGGTCTTCAGGCGGTCTGGCGGGTCCAACTTTATCTGGTGATACCCTGAGTAAGCATCCAAGAAACTCAACAGCTCGCATCCGGCCGTGGAGTCTATCACTTGGTCAATCCTCGGCAGGGCAAAGGGATATTTGGGATAGGCCTTGTTGAGGCTCGTGTAGTCTATACACATGCGCCACTTGTTGTTCTTCTTTAGCACGAGGACCGGGTTGGCAAGCCACTCTGGAAAGAAAACTTCCATAATGAAGCCGGCTGCCAGAAGCCGGGCTATCTCCTCTCCCACAATCCTGCGTTTCTCCTCTGACAGTCGGCGAAGGGATTGTTTGACTGGCTTTGCATCTTCTCGGACGTGTAGTTTGTGCTCGGCGAATTCCTTCAGGACGCCCGGCATGTCCTTGGCTGACCATGCAAAGATGTCCCGATTCTCACGGAGGAAATCGGCGAGCTCTCCTTCCTATTTGCTGTTTAGGTTTTCCCCGATGACGGCAAACCTCTCTGGGTTCTCGGGGTCATGAGGTATCTTCTTCGTCTCCTTGGCCAGCTGGAAAGATCCTTGAGCATCATGCTCCTTCGGATCGGGGGACAAGGCCGACCGCTTGCCGGCTATGGCCCCGACTCGGTCCAACATCTTCTTCTCTTCAGCAATCACAAGGGACTCGGCCAGGCAGCTGCTGGCTGCTGCGCACTCAGAGGACTTCTTGTAATCGCCGGCTACAGTGATGACGCCTTTGGTGCTTGGTATCTTCATCTTGAGGTATGCATAGTGGGGAACTGCCATGAATTTGGCCAAGGCAGGTCGGCCAAGCAATGCATGGTAATGGCTCTCCAGGTCCACCACTTCAAACCAGATCGCTTCCCGGCGGAAATGCTCCTTGTCCCCAAAAAGTACATCAATCTTGATCTTGCCAATGGGGGCGCAGGACAGGTTGGGTACGATGCCATGGAACACTGTTCGAGTAGGCATGAGTTGCTTTGTCTTGACGTTCAGCTTCTCCAGGGTGTCGCGGTAGAAGATGTTGATGCTGCTCCCACTGTCTATCAACACACGGGAGAAGCGGGCGGCGCGTCTGTCCGTTGCAAGGGTGGCATCCAGAACCAACGCATAAGAGCCGGGAGATGGCATCACCTCTGGGTGATCGGCCCGGCTCTAGCTGATAGGTTTTTTTGACCAGTGCATGTGCTCGGCGGGGTTGGCAGCAACCATGCTGACTTCCTGGTTCTCTCGGTGTTTGCTGCGCCGGTCTTCGGGCTGGCTTGTAAAGACGATATAGGCGGCATGCTCGTCAGGGAACTCATCATGCACGGCTCCGACTGCGGGCCGAGCGGCCGGCGCCGGCGGAACCGGAGGCGGCGGGCCGGCAGGCGGAGGCGGCGCGAGCCCTTCGCCTTTGGAGATTCGGGTGAGCCAATGGCACTTCCGGGTTGTGTGGTTGGATGGCTTCGTGCTGCTGTGGAACTTGCACGGGGCGTCGAGAGTTTGCTCGTAGGAGAAGGCCGGCTGCCAAGCCGGCCTGCCGCCCTTGGGTTTCTTGGGCACGGGCCGCCCTTCGTGCGGCACGTCTTCAACTGTGGCCACCTGCCGACTGGCGGGAGGCGGCGCGGGGCCCTTGCGCTTGTGGTCATTCGAGTGTGGGCATCGGCCGGAATCCCCAGCCGGCGTCTTGGGCGCCGGGTTGAGTACTTTTCTGGACGCGTCTACCCGGAGCTCGGTCTTCATTGAGAAGTCGGTGGTGGCGTACTTGTCTGCTATGTCCAGAAGCTCGTCGAGGGTAGTCGGTTCATCGCAGAGAAGCTTGTGCTTGAGGAGGGTGCCTTCTCGGCACCCGGCTGTGAAGTATTCTATGGCTTGCACCTCGTGCATGCCTTCGCAAGAGTTGCGGAGCTCGGCCCAACGCGTGAGGTAGGCGCGAGTTGACTCGGCGGGGCCTTGTACGCACAAGGAGAGCTGTCTGGGCTTGGGAGCCCGCTTGTAGGTGTTGGTGAAGTTGCGGACGAAGGCTTCTGTGAAGTCTAGCCAGCTGTTGATGCTGCGTGGTTTGAGGCTGTTGAGCCAGGTCTGCGCCGTGCCTTGCAGCATGAGGGGCACGTACTTCACGGCAACGCGCCGGTTGCCGTTGGCTATGCTAACCGCTGTGGAGTAGTCGATCAGCCAATCTTCCGGCTTCACGGAGTCATTGTACTTGGGCGTGTCTCTTGGGAGCAAGAACCCTTTGGGGAAGGGCTCGTCGCGGATGCGGGGGCCGAAGCAAGGCGGACCGACATCGTCTTCTTCTTCCAGCGCCAGGGGTCGCGCCAGGCGGTCGATCCGATGGCGGGCGTCGTTTTCGCCGACTCCTTCGCGGCGACCTAGTCGGCCGCTGAGAGTCGGATGCGCCACCAGCGGAGGGGTGGGATATCTCTCTCCACGGGGCCCAGGCGGGTTGCCCTACCACTCCACGGCCCGAGGGTGGCCTTCTGCGTCTCGCTCGATGGAGATCCGGGTTTGGCTTCGGCTGGCAGCCGGCTCTTTCTCGTGCCGTGCGCGGTCTCTACCCGCAGTCGGCGTCCGGGACGTCGCGCCGTGATCTCGGCGCGGGGGAAGGCTTTCCTCGCGGGCGTCGGCTTCGTGCCGCTGCGCGGCTGCATCGATCAGCTGCTGGATGCATCGGGTCATGTGGGGGAGTTCTTCGGCCCCCAGTCCGTCTAGCTCGTCTACGGCCGCCTGGGCAGCGCGCTGGTTCTCGAGTGGAGTGGCGTAGACTGGGCGGTCGACTCCTAACGTGTCGGCAACGACAACGCCGCGCTGTCTGACAACGCCGACCCGGCTGGGCCCGCCTGGGGGCGGCGTGCCAAAGGCGGCGCGGTCGGCCTCGCGTCGGTGGGCCTCAGCGAGGCGTCTCATGCAAACCAATTCCCGGCCTTCCGCGAGGAGGGCGAGGCGGCGAGCCTCCAGTGCTTCAGCGTCGGCGTCGGCCGGGAGGGGGATGGACAAGTCGTGGACCGTCGCGTGCGGGGCGTCGTGGGCGCTCTCGTCAGTAGCGCCGTCGTGGCCGATGACCATCACCTCGGTGGTGACAGCGTCGTAGCCATCGGCTTGGGGAAGCGGGTCGTTGTAGATCGTGAAGTTGGTGGGGAAGGTGTCGAACGAGGCCGTGTCGGAGTCGAGAGGCATCGGATCGGTGGAGCCAACCGACTCCAAGTCCACAGCAGGCTCGCCGGAGACATGGAGCCGGCCGAGGAGGTTGACGAGGTGGTCGATGCCAGCGTCGGAGGCGAGCTCGTCGGAGATGAGGGTCTTGTCGAGGAGGGTTGGCTACGCTCGCGGGGGAGGAAGAGGGTTCCCATCCAGAACAGGTTTCCGGACGACGGTGCACCTGGCCCCACGGTGGGCGCCAAATGTCGGGTGGTAGGTGCGACATATGCCAGCGGGTGGCTTATCATTGTGGGAGCCAGTAAAACATCGCCGGTGCCTGGAAACGGGATGAGGCGAAGACATGCACGCCGGCGAATCTTACCCAGCTTCGGGGCTCTCCGAGGAGATAACACCCCTACAGCTGCTCTGCGCGGTCTCCGCATGATCACTAGATGAACAAGTTGCTACACGATGCTCCTTGAGCTGTTTGGCGAGAGGAGGAAGAAGGGCTCTGCTTGCTCTGTTTTCCTCCCTACGTGGTGTCTAAAACTAGCAGGGATCAACCCTTTGCATGGGTGTCCCGGGGGGTTTATATAGGCCTACCCCCTGGGGGTACAATGGTAATCCGGCTGGGCGTGGGGCCCAGCCATCTGTGTCTTCGCTATCCGGCTTCTGCGCCGGCTGCTGGGGCCCGCCGGCTGGTGGGTCCCGCCGGTTGCCAGCTCCCTGGTCGACAGGCAGGCCCCACTATCCAGGGCCTTGTCGGTGGCTGGTTACTGTTGCTCAATCTTGGTGACGAGGGCTTCGCCGAGGTAAGCGTGGCTACAGTGCCGCCGTCCGGCGGGTGACCACTGTAGCTTCACCGCATCTTGTCTCCATAATGGGGCGTCTCCTTCGAGGGGGTGGCAAGCCGGCTGGAGAGAGCTGGCTTCGTCTTGGGCCGACCGGGGGAGGCCAGGCCGCCTTCGGGTGTCTCTCTGCCCGAAGGGGCCCACCTCCTGCGGGCCGTACTGGTAGCCCGTCATGGATGACATCAGGGTCAACGTGGCAACAGTGCTGCGCCGGACGGGTCATGGCCACCCGTACGGCGCACTGTGCCAGACGTGCTCCGGGATTCAGGGTGGCAGGCTTCACTGTAGCCACGCCCCGTCACATCGCTGTTAGGTGGATGCAGACTTCGAGGGTACAGTCTTGTCCGCTTTATGGGAGCCGGCTCCTTGGAGTCGGCCTTCTCGTAGCCGGCTCCTCGGAGCCGGCCCTCCCGCGGCTTTCTTCATGGGGGCTGAAGTTGGGCCGCCTTCCAATAGCCGGCTTGGGAGGTAGCCGGCCAGGGGAAGGCGGCCCCATGTCTTGGATTCTTGAGAGCCGGATCGGCTCGTAATTTTTTCAGAAAGGCCAGGGGGAGCCGGCTAGGCTACCCGTGGTCACTTACTCCGACAACAAACATAAAGATTTGGACAAAATGGTTTGGTATGTGTTGAATAACTGTCCTGAGATACTACCTTATATCAAGTAAGTGCTAAGTACTGCAGCTTATACATTATAATCTACTAAACTTGCAGCACATTCTTATATATTTAGATGTTTGACGTGATCACTATGTTGTGAAGCATCTACAAAAAGGAGTTACTGCCACAAAGTCCAAGAAACATTGACAAACTGGTTATGGCAGGATTTGCGAAATGGTTCAAGAGCCATGTAAGCTTTTGAATTGCACTGCCCGTTTTTTAAATATATTGAGTACATAAGATGATCAACTTGTCTATTTTCTAACCATAGGTTAAGAAGATGCGGGAAGATGGGCAGGCAGTTGATGATGCCCTTTACTCACTAGCAATGGGTCCTGATACTCGGGTAAGACATTATGAATTTTGCGATGTTGGAGATGTGCGCTACAACATCCTTGCATGAGACGGAAGCAGGAAGACACAAAACAGTGCCATCATGAGCACGGATATATATGACAAAGAGACAACTGAAATGTATGCTAACATAATAGACATTGTTCAGTTGCAGTATATCTCCAGTTTCGAGGAACATCGGTGTGTGGTTCTGTTGTGCTGTCGTTGGTATAACCTATTTTCTAGGATCGCAAAACCCAGAGCTGATGATTATTTCAAATCCATCAATGTCAAGGCGGTGTACCAGACCAACGAGCCTTTTATTTATGCAAATCAAGCAACACAGATATTTTTCTTGGAAGACACATTTGCACGTAGCGATGACTGGAGAGTAGTGCAAAGGTTTGAGCAGAGGAATTCGTTTAATGAAGTTGCACAACAAGATGATTCTTACACTGCTCCTGATGTACAAGATAACACAGATGTTCCTAATATCTTTGAGAACCATCACATGAATGACGTCGGCGAAAAGATTGCCTGTCGTGTTGTGGACATACAAGAGTTGATCAAGAAGAAGCCAACGTTCGAGGACGTTGAGGACGAAGAAGAAGATGACACCATGGGGAATTACGATTCAGACTAATACACATGGCGAAGATGTTGACGCTGCTACTACGCATGATGATTACATTGCTTTTGTCGTATTTGTCTGTCAAAAGACGTTTTTTATCTACTATGTGAAATTGTGTTTGTTATAACAACTGAAACCTGATGAACATGTTGTTTAGTATTTTCCTGTGAGAACATCACTTGTTATGTATGCTGACTTGTGTTTGGTGATTGTATGACGACTAAAACATGATGACATTGTTGTTTAGTTCTACTCATATTTGGCTATGAAACTTGAATTTGATGACATAGTTTGCTGTTGGACTGCAATTTGCTCAACGTCTTCGAATTAGAACAAAGTTGACCAAATAGGTCCTCTACTAATTTATTTATTTATTACCAAAAGGGCCTCTGCTATTTATTTATTTATGAGCAAAAGGGGATACCCCCTGATTTCCCTTAATAGAAATCATGAGATGTTCACAACACTACGCCCAACCTGCTACATAGGTTTCATTCATTACTAGTTTCAGCAAAGTGCTCATGTCATAGCCACTAAATACATCATGAGTGCTACATACACTGCAAATAAAGAGACAATCATCCTATAGAGCACATTGATTTTTCCCATTATCTTCATAAGCTATTTCATCTCCTCATTGCTGTCAAGGCCGTTCAGAAGCTGTTGCTTGGCCATGATCAGAGGAACTACATCTTTAACCTTCTGCTCTGCATCTTCCTCTTCTGTCGTTCCTTCAGTTACTTGTCCAACACCCCAACCTGTTGGTATTGGGATTCCTTGGCTAACCAAATAATCAGCGTAGTTCCACTCCCCCACATCAGCAATTTCCCAGAAATACAAATCACACGAATCTTCCCTTTTCTGCACGAATCAAATTGGAAGATCATCAACCAAACTATTAAAAAATCAGCAACTAAAAGCAGCAGAACAACACTTAAACATATTATTACCCCATGATTCGGGCATTTGTATAAGACTCGGCCAGGGTTGAGGATTGTGGTTGAGACGCAACGGATGACTCTGCGTGATTTGCAGCAGTGGCACTGCACCAACTGCATCGGGTTGCGATGAGCAACCGGCTGCGGTACGCATGCCGGCGGGGGTGTGATGAGACCCATAGGCGATTGTACGGGTGGCGACTTGGTGCATATTTGGTTGTTGCCTGCTGAAGAGCAGGTGGACGAGCAGCCAGCGGACATGGTTGCTGTGGCCAGAGCTTCTGATGCTAGGCAGAGTAAGTAGAGAAGAGGAGAAGCGAATGTTGGATATGTCAGTTTCATTACTTGCAGAGTAGCATAGCACCATATATAGTCATAGTCTAGGTTTGTATTGGAACCAGCTACAGGAGCATGTCTCTCTTTTTTCTAAAACTCGGCAACGTCTCTTTACTGGTACACTAGCTTGTTCTGTACACCTTCTCAAGTCTTTGATGCCTCCACCTGACATCCGGGACCCACTGGAAGGGCCTCTGTATTTGGCGAAAAAAATGTGCCCTCGCTGACAGGTCGGACCCACCAGCTATCTTCGCACGCAAGGAAGTGCCTCCTTATTACGCACAAAAGAATGAATACTCCCCCTGCCAGCTGGAACCCAGCATCATGGGAGGCTGACTTGTGGGCCTACCAAGTTGATGGAGACGGAGCGCTTTGTCAACTTAGTCAATATGAACGATTGTAGCTCCATTTACAGTACGATGTTCATCCAACGGCAGTAGTGCTTCTTCAACCTATGGTCTTCTTGCTCCAGCCGCCCAAACCAGTGCCGGTCGTGCCGCGTGCTCCTGCCTCCTGTGGCCGCCTATGATGTGGCGGAGGCCTCACCGCCCCCTACTACTCCCACCGCCGGCAGGCCAACCCTCTACTCACCCACACCCCCTGTTATTCTGCGGCGACGGCAGCCTCACACCGCAGCCGAACC
Source organism: Triticum urartu (assembly GCF_003073215.2). Lineage (NCBI taxonomy): Eukaryota > Viridiplantae > Streptophyta > Magnoliopsida > Poales > Poaceae > Triticum > Triticum urartu. Next base: position 421,328,443 of record NC_053027.1, read on the forward strand.
AGTGAACCCTCGTACTCCTCTCCGCGTGAGCATCCACTACCGCGTCTTCCCCGGCTCCGCGTCATCCCCTTCCTAGGCCTCGCCGTCTTCCACCGCCTTGGTGCCCTTGGCGCGACGTGGTCAATGTGGTCAATGACCGAGTTCCATTGGAAGAGTACTGTACGTGGAGAGGCTGACAGCTGGGTCCACGGCCGCAGCCCAGTCTTTTTGTGATTTGCCAAGTAGGTCGCTTTGTTAGGCCTGTTGGGCTGCAAATCTTTCAAGACGAGGCGAGCTTCACTCGGCTGGCCGAGAAAATGGCCTATCAGTAATGAGAAATGGGTTGTACATTTTTAAAACACATCAAACCGACAATTAGTTTCAAATTTCTTTTTTTCATTCCGATATTTTAAATTGCATTGATTTTTATGCGTGGACAATTTGTTGGATTTTATATTGATAAACATTTATTTTTAAAATCAGTTTGAATGTGACTCAAAATTCCGGGATTAAAAACAGTTCGGACCGCATCGAGATATGCAAAATTCGTATAATTTTTTAACCATGGCCACAATATGGGCTGTAATGCTAACAAAAAGAATATGGGCTCCAAAAAAACCTTAAGAATTAGCAAATGGGTTGTAAATTATTAGAAATAATGGTAGATGGGCTGTATGATGTTTTCCATAGATTTGAAGCTTTCCTAAAAAAAGGTTGACGCACAAGCAGTGACTATTGGATGTCCATCCAATGGCCGTCGTGCTTCTTCAATCTCTGCTCTTCCTGCTCCAGCCGCTCAAACAAGCGTCGGCGGGACTGCCTGCTCTCTCCTCCCCGTGGCCGGCTATTCTGCCGCGCATGCCTCACCGCCCCACCATACTCCCATCGGTGGCCTAGCCATCCCTCTACTCACCCACACCTGTTGTTATTCTCCGGCGACGGCAGGCGAACCAGTAAACCCTCGTACAGTCATACCCCCCTCTGCGTGGGAAACAACTGCCGAGTCTTCCCTACATCCTTGTCGTTCCCTTCTTAGGCCTCGCTGTCGTCCACCGCCCTGGTGCTCTCGGCGCGGCCTGGTCAACGTGGTCAACGACCGACATGCATCTGAAGTGGACTATACGTGGAGAGGCTCACAGCTGGGTCCATGGCCGCACGCAAGGAAATGCCTCCTTATTACGTGCAAAATAATGATTCCTCCACTTTATATCTGGGACCTACCGAAAGGGCCTCTGTATTTCACAAAAAAAACGTTACCGCCCCAGACAGCTTGGACCCACCAGCTATATCTTCGCAGGCAAGGAAGTGCCTCCTTATTATGCACAAAAAAATGAATACTCCCCCTTCTAGCTGGGACCCAGTTTAGTGGCAGGCTAACTCATGGGCCTACTAAGTTGACGGGGACAGAGGGCTTTGTCAACTTAGTTAATATGCATGATTCTAGCTCCAGTGACCGTACGATGTCCATCCAACGACCGTAGTGCTTCTTCAACCTCTGGTCTTCTTGCTCCAGCCGCCCAAACCAGCGCCGGTCATGCCTCGTGCTCCTGCCTCCCGTGGCCGGCTGCGATGCGGCGGAGGCCTCACTGCCCACTACTACTCCCACCGCTGGCCAGGCCATCCCTCTAGTCACCCACACGCCCTGTTATTCTGCGGCGACGGCAGCCTCACACCGCAGCGAACTAGTGAACCCCCTACTCCTCTCCGCGTGGGCATCCACTGTCGCATCCTCCTCGGCTCCGCGTCGTCCCCTTCCTAGGCCTCACCGTCGTCCACCGCCCTGGTGCTGTCAGCGCGGCGTGGTCAACATGGTCAAGGAACGACTTCCATCGGAAGAGTACTGTACGTGGAGAGGCTGACAGCTGGGTCCACGGCAGCCGCAAGGAAGTGCCTCCTTAGTACGCGGAAAATAATTATTCCTCCACCTAATAGTAAGGACCCACTAGATGGGCCACCGTATTTGGTGAAAAAGCGTTCCCCCTGACTGTTGGGACCCACCGGATGGGCCAACGTATTTCACGAAAAAAACATTCCCCCCGCTGTCAGCTCGGCCCCACCGGAGGTGCCTCCTTATTACGCACGAACAAAATGAATACTCCCCCTGCTAGTTGGGACCCACCTTGTTGGGAGGCTGACTTGTGGGCCTACTAAGTTGACGGGACGGAGTGCTTTGTCAACTTAGTCAATATGAACGATTTTAGCTCTATTGAATGTACGATGTCCATCCAACGGCCGTTGTGCTTCTTCAACCTGTGGTCTTCTTGCTCCAGCCACCCAAAGCAGCGCCGGTTGTGCCGCATGCTCCTGCCTCCCGTGGTCGGCTGTGCTGCCGCGGAGGCCCCACCGCCACCTACTATTCCCACCGCTGGCCAGGCCCTGCGACGGCGACACCCTCACACCGCAGCCGAACCAGTGAACCCTCGTACTGCTCTCCACGCAGGCTTCCACTTCCGCGTCTTCCCCGGCTCCGCATCGTCCCCTTCCTAGGCTTCGCCATCGTCCACCGCCCTGGTGATCTCAGCGCGGCATGGTCAGTGTGGTCAAGGAATGGCTTCCATCAGACATGGACTGTACGTGGAGAGGCTGACAGCTGGGTCCATGGCCGTAGCAAGGAAGTGCCTCCTTATTACGCGCAAAATAACTTTTCCTCCACCTGACAGCGGGGACCCACCGGACGGGCCACCGTATTTTGCAAAAAAAATGTTTCCCCCTGACTTCTGGGACCCACCAGCTACATCTTTGCACACAAGGAAGTGCGTCCGGGCAAAAAAATGATTCGGACCCCTGACTACTGGGACCCACCAGCTACATCTTCGCACGCAAGGAAGTGCCTGACAGTCGGGACCCACCTGGTCGATGCGTACATAGCATTGTCATTCTGGTCGCGAACGTGTACGTCCATACAGGTCAATATAGAGGCTTGCACGTTTCGTAGTAGAGGCGCGCACGTAGCATGTACACCTACGTACAACAGCCAGTGTGCAAGAAAGAAAATACGGCCACGTACGTACATACGGGAAGGGTCTTGAACGCCGACTCGCGTATACGTACGGCCATGGCTCGTGTACATGGCTGGGTCGGAACGAAGAAACATCGTCGTTGTCGTGTTCATGGGGAGCCAATCGGCTGGGTCAGAACGGAATGCATCGTCGTGTTCATCGGGAGGGCTTCGATGGAACACCCAATGGAAACGAGGCCTGGCCTACCGCAAAACGGAGGAAACAGCCTTGTGTTTGACCGGACACATTCGAAATGGGATCCTGTTCATCGGGAGGGGACCGGCGTACCGCAAAACGGAGGAAACAGACCTCCTACGGTCGAAACGGGGGTCATGTTGATCGGGAGGGGTGTGGCGTACCACAAAACGGAGGATACGGGCTTGTTTTGGAGCGCTACGGTCGAAACAGGTGTCCTGTTCATCGGGAGGGGTGTGGCGTACCGCAAAACAAGACTCCACGGGATACTGTTCATCTCCACCATTGACCCCCTCCATCCTCCACGGGCTACTGTTCATCCACTGTCGACCTCCTCCAGCATCCACCTGCGACTATTCATCCACGGGCTCCTGTTCATCCAGCCCTCTCCACGGGCTCCTGTTCAACCACCCCTCCACGGGCTACTGTTCATCGTGCCCTCCACCATCTATTGTTCATCCTGCCCTCCACGGGGTGGTCCTGTTCATCCTGCCCTCCACGGGGTCCTGTTCATCCTGCCCTCCACGGGGTACTGTTCATCCAGAGGCAACACCACGGGGTCCTGTTCATCCACCCCCACTAGGAACTGTTCATCCAAACCCCCTCCCCCCGCAACGGTCACTGTTCATCCAGAGGCAGCATCAATCGGCTTCAGTTAGCAGTAGTAGCGAAGGAATCGCTCGATTGGGTTCAATTAACAGCCATCGATCGATCGCTCGGGTTCAGTAACGTGTAGCCTGCATTGCAATCACTTGGGTTCAGTTAGAGCCCAATGCCTCACACACACGCACGTACGTACGAGAGAAACGCGCATAGCTCGGCCCCCGACCACCCACCGTAACCGGGGACTCCCCGATTTTTTCCGCGCCCTGGCTTCTACCACGGTTTTTTCCGTCATGGACGATCCAAAGAATGCCATGCAGCTGCGTCTCCGGCCCGCCCAGGATGAAATGCCCATTTTTTGTGATGATTTTTTGTCATTGAAGTAGGACCCCACCACATCTATGATGATACTGGGTTTTCTCACAATTATCATCATTGAAGTGTCACAAGTATGACAGAAAAAAAATTCGTTCGGCCCAAAATGTCACGGATGTGTCTTTTTTTGTAGTGCTAGTGATCTGGACGGTCCAATGGGTGCTGAGGTATGCGCGGGGTCGGGCCCTGCCGATGTAGAACACTAGGCCTACTCCCACATCTCCTTTCTATAAGCTGTTTGCGCGTCAAGGGGGACTGCTGAGCATCGCGACTCAGGAGCCTAACTGGCCACATAGCCCCTCACTCCTTGGTCCGTCCTGGTGATCTGGATGGTCCAATGGCGCATGAGGTATGCGCGGCGTCGGGCCCTGCCGATGTAGAAAACTAGGCCTTCCCCCACATCTCCTTTCTATAAGGTGTTTGCACGTCAAGGGGGACTCCTAAGCATCACGACTCAGGAGCCTAACTGGCCACGTAGCCCCTCCCTCCTTGGTCTGTCCTGGTGATCCGGACAGCCCAATGGCGGTTGAGGTATGCGTGGGGTCGGGCCCTGCCGACGTAGAACGTAAAGCAAATGGGAAGGAAATCGCAAAATTTCAAAGAAAATATTAGAAGACATATTGTTCTTCCAAATACCAAACACAAGTTTAAACGCCTCCATGAGGCATGGTGCATATGGCAGGAGCTAAACAGAAAAGGAAAGGAGCCGCCAGCAGGTCACCTCATCATCCCTGGACGCCGCCGTCGCCCGCAAGGGACGCTTCTCCCGTAGCCACGCGGCCCTCACCTGCACCACCCCTCGAAGTAGCAGGATCAGCAGCACCGCCACTTGAGGGCGCAGGATCGAAGGTGCGGAACCTCTTCAGCAGGGCCTCCACCTGACCCTTCACGGCTTCAGCAACAGCTGCGTAGTGCTTGGCGTCCACAGGCTCCAGCAGCTCGTCGAGGTGGGCAGCAAGAACGCGAAGATGGAGGTGACTGAAGACGCGCGTCAGCGTGACTGAGGAAAGGATGCGGGCTTCTGCCTCTGCCAAGGGGACGATACCACTCACAACTTCCTCAAGCGCCCTGACCAGATAAGGAAGTAACTGGGTGGGGCCCTCGTCGTCAGTGGCCAGCGGCTCCTCCAAACCCTTCTCTTAGAGTGACCGAAGCGCCGCATGAGACCTCTCCTCGAGGAGCTTGAAGGCCATGCGGTCTTCGGCCAGGACCTGTGCCTTGGCCTCCAGCTCGGCCTTTTCTGCCTCCACCTTCTGCTCCATCTTCTCCAACCGGCTGCGCTCCACAGCATGCGTCTCCGCCAACTGCCTCAACTCGGCGTCACGACCCCTGACGGCGTCCTCCCGGGCCTTCATCTTCTCCTCCTCCACCCTTCGACCCCGAGCTTCATCCACACGCTCGCCGCGCATGGTCTTCAGGTCGGCCTTTAGCAGCTGGCAGCGATCTTGGGCGGCTCCGGCATCCTTTGCGCCACCTCGCGGGCAGCCATAGCTTGGGTGACGGCCTGCTTGTCCTTCTTGGAGTCCACAGCAGCCTGGCTTAGCGCCGCCCGGACGGCCACGTCGGAATGGAGCCAGCCAGAGATCAGCTCTAGGCGCCCGACCACCAGGCGGCGGTCGATGCCTTGAAGATCCTCCCGCAGCAAGGTCAATGCAGAAAGAGTGCACTCCAGGATGTCGGCGGAGGCAGAAGGATCCAAGGTCAGCGGAGCGGCGGAGGAAGGAAGAGGCAGCGTCGTCACGACGGCTTGGGAGGTTGGGGGCTCCTGAGCCTTGGGAACCTCAGCAGCCGAGCCGGACGCCGGCGCCTTTGGTGCTAGCGGGGCCATGGGGGCTGCCTCCTCCTGAGGATGCTCCCCCAAGTTTCGTGAAGACGACCGGGCCGCAGAAGCACGAGCACTGCCACCATCCTTCCCTACGGAGGAGGGAGTGGCCACCACGGGTGGTTTGGTCCCGGGCAGTACCATCGTGTCCTCCTTCCTCCTCTTCGCCTTGGGCATCGGCCTAGTCAAACAACGGAAGACGTCAAGAACCAGCAGCAGAAGCAGGAACAAGGCAAGACAAGGATACTTCCAGAGTTCGTTGTGTGGTCGGCGGAGCCGACTAGCACCCGGCTCGAACTTCCTCGCTTCCTCCTCGGCGAGCTCCCGGCCGGCGCCCCAGGCGGCCTCTGGCTTCAGGCAGATGGCTGCTGCAGCCGGGCCTCATGGGCTTCATTGGAGGTCTCCGCAGCCGGGAGCCTGGCCTTGACCCGCGGTTGGGACATGTTTGCCCGCGCGCGTGGCCTGAGCCGTCGGTGCACCCTGCACTTCAAGTTTGACGGCGATGCCACCCTCTACGTGAGGGTGTTTAGGGAAGATGGTCGCCGCGCAGGGTGATGTCCTGAGGACGACGAACGCGGCCGGGAACCCAGCCCCGGCGATGATGGAGAGGGCAGCGCTTGCGTGATTGGCGGCGCTCAGGGTTCCCCAAGCTTCATCGGTTCTTCTTCAGGCGAGGACTCATCTAGCGATGACAGCGGTCAGCCCCCACGCTGTCGTACCTGCTTGGGAGGTGGTAGCGTGTCTGCCCGCCGTCGCGTTTCGGTGAAGCGCGGGAGGGAGTCTGCCTGAGCCCCGGAGGCAGCTCGAGCCTTCCCTGCAGGCCGGTGTGAGGCGAGCTGCGCCTGATTTGTTCTTTCTTTTCCTTTTTCCTGCATAAAAAGACAGTAGCGTGGAGCCCCGCGGGGGCGTGTTTGGGTTATTGCTGTTAATCATTGCTTTGCTTCCGTTATCGTGCCTTCCGGCTACGTGCCCGCGCGTGGATAGTTCCCGGCCCCAGCCGTGGGGGGCGACCGACTAGGCCCTGTGTTCGTGTTGCGGTGCCCGTGGGGCACGGACTGGAGGGGTGCTCCTGTAATGGACCCAGGTCACGAAACCTTTGAAGGACTAGGACAGGAACACTCGCGAGGGCGCTCGGCTGCCCCCCTCGCGAGGCCTTGCATAAGAGAAATCGAGGCAGGAGAGTGAAAAGTCGAAGAACCACGAGCCAAAGACGGCAACAGCTTCAATAAAACTTCGAATGAGAATGAACAAGCCAACTGCGGAAATAAAATGAAAAAGCCGCGTCCGGCACCTAATCTAGTCTTCGACGTCTTCTCACCAGCGTGGAGCTAAGTGCTGCCACTGGGCGTGGGAGAGAGCCCTAGGGCCTGAGGCCGGCGCTCCTGAGACTCCGGGGCGTATACAGCCCCAACTCATTATTACGTGAGAGTGTCACGGGCAGCGAGCTTCACAGGCGTTGGCCTTCTTCACAGGCTCCGGGCCTTTCTTGGGGGAAGCAGGCTTCACGGGCATTTGCCCTCTTCACAGGCTCCGGACCTTTTCCAAAACACGACAACTTCACAGGCATTCGCCTTCTTCACAGGCTCTGGGCCTTTTCCAAAATGCGATAGCTTCACAGGCATTCGCCTTCTTCACAGGCTCTGGGCCTTTTCCAAAATGCGACAGCTTCACAGGCATTCGCCTTCTTCACAGGCTCTGGGCCTTTTCCAAAACGCGACAGCTTCACAGGCATTCTCCTTCTTCACAGGCTTTGGGCCTTTTCCAAAATGCGGCAGCTTCACAGGCATTCGCCTTCTTCACAGGCTCTGGGCCTTTTCCAAAAAGGATGATCTTCATAGGCATTCGCCTTCTTCACAGGCTCTGGGCCTTTTTAGGGGTAGAACCTCCGGAGGTGCTGGATGTTCCATGCGTTCTGGACCGGCACCCCCTCCTGAGTCTCCAAGCGCGCGGAGCCGGGCCTGGAAACATGAACAACCTTGAACGGGCCCTCCCACATGGGAGAGAGCTTGTGCAGCCCCTCCCTGGAGAGAACCCGCCTGAGCACGAGGTCTCCTACCTCGAGAGTTCTGGGGCGGATGTTGCGGCAGTGATATCGTCGCAGTGCTTGTTGGTACCTCACCGCTCACAGCGTGGCTTCTCGGCGACGTTCCTCCCCAGCACGAGGTCCATCCCCCGCATGGCGTCCTGCCGCGCCTCGTCGAACGCCAGGACCCGCGCGGAGCGACATCTGACCTCGTGAGGGAGGACCTCTTCGGCTCTGTAGACCAGGAAGAACGGGGTCTCTCCAGTCGGCTTGGTCGCGGTTGTGCGGATGGACCACAACACGGACTGAAGCTCTTTGTACCAACCACTGCCGCAGGCCTCCAGCTTCTTCTCGAACGTCCTGGTCTTGAGGTGCCTCAGGACCTCTGCGTTGGCTCGCTTGGCCTGGCCGTTGCTTCGGGGGTGCGCCACCGAAGCGTAGCATATCTGCGTTCCAAGGTTAGCACAGTATGTTTTGAAGAGGTTATTGGTGAACTGCGAACCGTTGTCTGAGATGATGCGGTTTGGCACCCCGAACCGGCTCACGATGCCCCTGATGAACTTGACCGCGGAACCCGCGGGGATGGTGCGGACGGCCTCTACTTCAGCCCACTTGGTGAACTTGTCCATGGCGACGTAGAGGTAACGGTAGCCCCCGGCGCCCGAGGAAATGGGCCCAGGATGTCCAGCCCCTAGACTGCGAATGGCCACGAAAGGGGTATAGTCTGCAGGCCTCCTGCCGGCTGATGGATTTGCTTGGCATGGAACTAGTAGGCCTCACAGGCTTTCACCAGTTCGACGGCGTCATTGAGTGCGGTGGGCCAATAAAACCCACTGTGGAACGCCTTGCCGACGAGGGTCTGTGACGATGAAAGATGCCCACAGTCTCCGCCGTGTATATCTTCCAGCAGTTCCTTTCCGTGCTCCCTGGAGATGCAGCGCAGGGATACATCGTTTGGTCGCTTCCGGTAGAGCTCTCCATCCTTGATGCAGTATGCCGTGGCCTGCCGTGCCACACGCTCCGCTTCCTCCTCCTTCTCCGGTAGGGTCCCTTGTGTTAAGTAACTCCGGAGCTCCGTGATCCAGCACCCCTCCTGAGGTTCCATCATCAGGAGCAGGCGTGCTCCTAAGGCCGGGCCACAGACCGGGGCTCCTGAGGCAGGTGGCTGGGGAGCTCCTCCCGAGGCTGAGCCGTGTTTGACAATGACGGCAGGGCTGAGGGCTTGAAGAGCCGCTCCTCGAAGACGCCAGGCTCTTGAGGTAACCGCCTGGACGCCCGTTTGGCGATGTCGTCGGCCTCCTGGTTGGTGCCACAAGGCACATGCTGCAACTCCAACCCCCAGAACTGCTTCTCCATCCTGCGGACCTCCGCAAGGTAGGCTTCCATGTGCTCATCTTTCGTCTCATACACCTTGTTGGAGAAACTGACAAGGAGCTGCGAATCGCCCTTGATGGTGAGGCGTTTCACCCCCAGGGCAGCTGCGGCCTTCAAGCCCGCTATTAAACCTTCATACTCCGCTATGTTGTTGGAGACCTTTTCACCTTGCTGGAAACAGAGCTGTACAGCGTAGTAGAGCTTGTCCTGAGTGGGCGATATAAGCACCGCCCCAGCCCCAGCGCCATGCCTGGAGAACGCCCCATCGAAGTACATGACCCAGCCTTCTGGCGCCTCGCTTCCCGGGGAGAGGGACCGATCCTCATCGGCCTTGGGGCCTGGTGCCTCCGTCCATTCTACCACAAAATCCGCTAATGCTGCTCCCTTGATGACTCTGGTCGTGCTGAATTCGAGCTGAAACGCTTGCAGTGCTATGTTCCACTCAGCGACCCTTCCAGCTGAGTTAGGGCTCCTGAGCACTCTATCCAGGGGGTATGACGAGACGACCTTGATGGGGTGACCCTAAAAATAGTGCCGCAGCTTGCGCGAGGCCACCAGTAGCGCGAGGAGGAGCTTCTGACGCATGGGGTACCGTGCCCTCGCGTCCCGCAACACCGTGCTGACGAAGTACACTGGGTGCTCAACGAGGATTGGTGCGTCAGTGCTGGTGGCGCCCTCCGGGGACCATGGCGCCTCCTGAGGCGATGAGGCCTCCTGAGGCTGGCCATCTAGGAGAGGGGCCTCTTCCGCCTCCGGTGCACTCCTCTGCGGTAGCTGATCCTCCTCAGCCGTGGTGGCGGTTTTTGTGGGCCTTCCTTGTTCCTATTTTGCCTTGTCCCGGGCTGCTGCTGTGGTTTTGATTCGACGCTCCTCCCTAACCGCCACCAGGGCTGCGCTGGCGGAGTAGGGAGTGGCGGCGAGGTAAAGCACCAGGGGCTCTTGAGGGCGCGGGGCCACCATGACCGGAGGGCTGGTCAGGTATCTCTTGAGATCCTGGAACGCCTTGTCGGCCTCTTCGGTCCATTCAAAGGGCCCCTTTTTCTTCATTAGCTGGAAGAAGGGCAGCGCTCGCTCCCCCAACTTGGAGATGAAGCGCCCAGTGAGCTTCTGCATCTCTCTGAGGGTCTTTGGTGGGCTCATGTCCTCGACTGCCTTGACCTTTTCCGGGTTAGCCTCGATGCCTCGGTGGGACACGAGGAAACCCAAGAGCTTTCCCGAGGGGACTCCGAACACACACTTCTCTGGGTTGAGCCACAGGTTCACTGCGTTGAGGCTCGCGAAGGTTTCCTCCAGGTCTTGTATCAGGGTCCTGGCCTCCCGAGACTTCACCACAATGTCATCGACGTAAGCCTCAACATTCTTCCCAAGCTGCGGGCCCAAGGTGATGTGCATCAGCGCTGAAAGGTCGCCCCTGCGTTACGCAGCCCGAATGGCATGCACATGTAGCAGTACACCCCACACGGGGTTAGGAAGGCTGTCTTTTCGACGTCTTCTACCGCCATCTTGATCTGGTGATACCCATAGAAGGCATCCAAGAAGCATCGCAGGTCGCATTCTGCGGTAGAATCGACGATCTAGTCGATGCGGGGGAGCGGGAACGGATCTTGCGGGCATGCCTTGTTCAGGTTGGTGAAGTCGACACACATGCGCTCCTTCCCTCCCTTCTTTGGTACAACGACAGGGTTGGCTAACCAATCTGGGTATCAGACCTCGCGAATGACCCCAGCGGCTTCTAGTTTGTGGGTCTCTTGGACGATGAAGGCCTGCTTTTCTATGGACTGCCGCCTTGCCTTCTGCTTCACAGGGCGCACGTTGGGGCACACGTTGAGGTGATGCTCGATTACGCTCCTAGGGATCCTCGCTAACTGGTCAGGCTCCCAAGCGAATACCTTCTTGTTTGCGCGCAGGAACCTGACCAGGGCCTCCTCTTGCTCGGGCTCAAGGTTGGCGCCTATGGTGAAAGTGGCATGGGTGGACCCGTCCTCATCAACGGGTATCTGCTTGGTTTCTGCCTTGTCTTGGGTGAACAACTGTTTCTTCTTGGCGGGTGCAGCCCCCTTGGGTTCGGGGGTCTCCGAGTCGGCGGGCTGTGCCGACGCCGCCGTCTTGAAGGAGAGCTTGAGCACTCGCAGTGCGTCTTCGGTGTCCCCATGCACGGTGAGGACACCGCTGCTCCCGGGCATCTTCATGAGGTTGTACGCCGGGTGCGTCGCGGCCATGAACTGGGCCAGCGCTGGGTAGCCGAGGATGGCGTTGTAGGGGAGGCCGATGGGGGCGATGTCGAAGTCGACCAGCTCTATGCGGAAGTTGTTGTAGGTGCCGAAGGTTACCGGGAGCCGGATCTGTCCCAAGGAGCTGGATGATCCGCCCCCAACGGCTGAGATGGGTCGGCTGGGTTGCTGCCGTTCCAGGGGTATGCAGAGGAGGTTGAAGGCCTCAATCGAGAGCACGCTGAGGCCCGCACCGGCATCGATGAGAGTTCTGGTGACGGCCACCTGGCAGATGGTGGGGGTGCACAGCATGGTGAGCGCACCCGAGCAGGCCGAGTTGGGGGGGTGGTCCTCCGAGCTGAAGGTCAGGCCGGCCTTGGGCGCCGCCCGGTCCGGGAGAGCCCCCTGCCGCGTGGAAGCGGCGCTGACCCAGTGGATGAACGGCTTGACGTGGTGACTTGTAGGCGGCGCCTGCGAGCCGCCCAGGAGGGCCGCGACGACCGGGGGTGTTGGTGTAGCGCGGTGGGCGGGGAAGAGGCTGCAGAGCTCTTCCCAAGAGGCCACGGAGGCTGCCGGCAGGTGGAGCAGCCATGCGCGCGGAGCGCCGGTGAGGGCCGTGGGGAGCCAGTTGGCCATGACCCTATCGTCACCTCCTGCTTTGAGGATGGCCTCCTCGTACGCCAGCAAGAAGGCCAGCGGATCAGTCGTGCCGCTGTAGCACGGCGGCGTCGTTGGCTTGAACTTGTCCGGCCACCGTACCCGTTGCAGGGCAGGGGCCAGGGCTCGGAGCCCCCTGGCCCCCGTGCTGGCGCCGGCGGCCTGAGCGGGCACGCGCTACTCATCGCGAGGTTGGTCGTGGCGGTGGCGGAAGGGAGAACTCCGGTGCACCCCTACCTGGCGCGCCAAATGTCGGATTTCGGGTTCCGGCAGACCCTTGAGGTTCGAACACTGGGGTGCGCGCGGAGATTTCGCCTTCTACCTACTTGCACCCCTCCGCCTCGCTAAGATATAAGCTATGGAAAGAACAGCACAAGGGACACAGGGTTTATATTGGTTCGGGCCACCGTGATGGTGTAATACCCTACTCCAGTGTGTGGTGTGGTGGATTGCCTCTTGGGCTGATGATGATGAGCAATACAAGGAAGAACAGCCTCGCGAGGGTCTGTTCTTGGCTGGGGCGACGAACTTCTAGGAGGAGTTCAGTCACCTTTCTCTCTCTCTCTTCTCGATCCTCTCTCCGATTTTTCCCCCTTCCTACCCTGGGAGTGGCTAGTCCTATTTATAGGCAAAGGCCCTGGGCCTCTTCCCAAATATTAAGCGGGAAGGGCGCCAAGAATTGGCCCTTATAAAGGGGGACATCTGGTACACTTCTCCTGTCTAAAGTTGGTCCTCGCCTGGCAAAGGCTCTGGTGGTGACGATGGCTTGGGCTCCACAATGACCTCCTCCCTGCCGTTGGGCTGGTCTTGGTCCAGTTGCACCGAAACGGGTGCCTTTGCTTGATGCCCTCGCCTGCGCTTGCTCCCTTTGCACCAAAGAGGAAAGGAGGACACTGCGCGGGCTGACGCCCGCCTGGCACCCTTGGTCGTCATGGCTTGCGTCACGGGCACGTCGTGAGGTGCCCCGCCTTGATCTCTCCGCCTCCTTGCTAGCCAGCCTGATGAGGTCGTGCCCGAGGAAGCTTTGTGTCGTCCGCCCCGCGAGGCTTGATCCCTCGCGACGGTCTTTGGTCTGTGTTGATGAAGATGGGCCGTGCTGGGCCCCTCCTCGAGCCACGCTGCAGGCCGCAGGCAGGCATGTCTGGGGATCCCTGTTCCCAGAACACCGACAGTGATGCACCTGCTACCTTTCAAAGATGTATGACTGCTATATTCTCTGACCTTCGTGAAAAGATTGTTGAGGTTTTCATGGATGATTTCTCCGTGTATGGAACTTCTTTTGATAATTTCTTAAGCAACCTTGATCGAGTTTTGCAGAGATGTGAAGAAACTAATCTTGTCTTGAAAGAGGTATTGAAGTTGATAAAGCTAAAGTTGATGCTACTGAAAAGATGTCGTGTCCTAAGGACATTAAAGGTACAAGAAGTTTCCTTGGTCATGCCAGTTTTTATGGGAGGTTCATTAAAGACTTCTCAAAAATTTCTAGGCCTCTGACTAATCTCTTACAAAAAGATGTTCATTTTGTCTTTGATGATGATTGTGTCGAAGCATTTGAAATACTTAAGAAAGACTTGATTTCTGTACCCATTGTTCAACCACCTGATTAGAATTTACCCTTTGAAATTATGTGTGATGTTAGTGATTATGTTGTAGGTGCTGTTCTAGGACAAAGAGTAGATAAGAAATTAAATGTTATCCAATATGCTAGTAAAACTCTAGACAGTGCCCAGAGAAATTATGCTACTACTGAAAAAGAATTTTTAGCAGTTGTATTTGCTTGTGATAAGTTCAGACCTTATATTGTTGATTCTAAAGTAACTGTTCACACTGGTCATGTTGCTATTAAATATCTTATGGAAAAGAAAGATGCTAAACCTAGACTTATTAGATGGGTTCTCTTGCTACAAGAATTTGATTTGCATATTATTGATAGAAAGGGAGCTGAGAACCCCGTTGCAGACAACTTATCTAGGTTAGAGAATGTTCCTAATGACCCACTACCTATTAATTATAGCTTTCCTGATGAACAATTAGCTGTCATAAATGCTTCTCGTACTGCTCCATGGTATGCTGATTATGCTAATTACATTGTTGCTAAATTTATACCACCTAGTTTCACATACCAGCAAAAGAAAAAGGTTTTCTATGATTTAAGACATTACTTCTAGGATGACCCACACCTTTATAAAGAAGGAGTAGATGGTGTTATTAGACATTGTGTACGTGAGCATGAATAGGAACAGATCCTATGCAAGTGCCACTCTGAGGCTTGTGGAGGACACCACGCTGGAGATAGAACTGCACATAAGGTATTGCAATCCGGTTTTTATTGGCCTACTCTTTTAAAAGATGCCCATAAGTTTCTCTTGTCTTGTGATGAATGTCAAAGAATTGGTAATATTAGTAGACGTCAAGAAGTGCCTATGAACTATTCACTTGTTATTGAACCATTTGATGTGTGGGGCTTTGATTATACGGGACCGTTTCCTTCCTCTAATGGGTATACACATATTTTAGTTGTTGTTGATTACGTTACTAAGTGGGTAGAAACTATTCCAACTAGTAGTGCTGATCATAACACCTCTATTAAGATGCTTAAAGAAGTTATTTTTCCGAGCTTTGGAGTCTCTAGATACTTAATGACTGATGGTGGTTCACTTTTTATTCATTGTGCTTTTCGTAAATTGCTTGCTAAGTATGATGTTAATCATAGAATTGCATCTCCATACCACCCACAGTGTAGTGGTCAAGCAGAACTGAGTAATAGAGAGATTAAATTAATTTTGCAAAAGACTATTAATAGATCTAGAAAGAATTGGTCCAAGAAACTTGATGATGCATTATGGGCCTATAGAACTGCATATAAAAATCCTATGGGTATATCTCCGTATAAAATGGTTTATGGAAAAGCATGTCACTTACCTCTCGAACTAGAACATAAGGATTATTGGTCCATTAAAGAGCTCAATTATGATTTCAAACTTGCCAGTGAGAAGAGACTATTTGACATTAGCTCACTTGATGAGTGGAGAACCCATGCCTATGAGAATGCCAAACTGTTTAAAGAAAAAGTTAAAAGATGGCATGACAAAAGGATACAAAAGCATGAGTTTTATGTAGGTGATTATGTTTTGTTATACAACTCTCGTTTAAGATTTTTTTGCAGGAAAAATCCTCTCTAAATGGGAAGGTCCTTATGTTATCGAGGAGGTCTATCATTCCAGTGCCATAAAAATCAACAACTTCGAACGCACAAATCGGAAGGTGGTGAACGGTCAAAGAATCAAACATTATACCTCAGGCAATCCCATAAATGTTGAAACCAATGTTCTTGACACCGTAACCACGGAGGAGTACATAAGGGACACTTTCCAGAACGTTTCAGACTCCGAAAAGGAATAGGTATGTGGTACGGTAAGTAAACCGACTCCAAAACAGTTCTAATAGCAGTTTTTCTTCATTTTTGAATATTTTAAAAAGCAGGAAAATAAGAAGTAGTCCGAAAGGGACACGAGGCATCCACGAGGGTGGAGGGCGTGCCCTACCCCCTGGGCGTGCCCCTACCTCGTGGGCTCCTCGTGTGCCCTCCGGACTCCGTTTTCTCGCACGATATTTCTTTTGGTTGGTAAAAATTCCTTATATAATCTCCCAAAGGTTTTGACCACCGTACCGTGACGAAGCCCTCTATTTTTGTTTCAAGATGTTTCTGCAGCAGATTTAGAGCAAGATGTCTTCTCAAGAGTCAGTCGGGGAGAGTCAGGTGTCTCATCGGACACCGGGGCCAGGAGCTAACAGTGATGCTGACCACTTTGAGCCATCAATGGAGGAAGATATGGAGGCCGACATAGAAAAGATAGATGCCATGGAGGAGGATAAACAAGTTACCTCTCGTCTCCAAGCCGGATTTACGATGGAGGAACTTCAGAGCTCAGCAATTCCAAACTCGGTCATCCCTCCCAAAGCTAGATTTCTTTCTTATGAAAATATGAAAAAGAGTGTTACTTGTTCTCCCGCAGCTATGTAGCATCCGTGGGCGAAAGGAGCTTTAGCCGTCACGGGTAAGCTCCATAGGGAAATAATGGATCTGAAGCAGCAAGTCAATAAGCTCGAGGAAGAGAATCATATCCTAAGGGGCATTACCGCCAAGAATATCACATCACCACCTCCGAAGAGAGAGATATAAATACATGGGTATGGGCACTCCCCTTGGCAAATGCTAAGCTTGGGGTAGGTGCCCCGGTATCGTATCACCATCACACTTCTATCTTTACCGTTTTTCTTAGTTCGATCCTTTTGGTTATATCCTCATCTAGTAAAATAAAGTTTAGTATGATCTAGCTTTGAGTTTTTGTGTTGATCCTTATCTATGTAATTGGAGTCCGTGAGCTATATATAATAAAGATTAGTCTTGAGTCGAGGGCTTGGTTATCTTGCTATGATCTTGAGGGAATAAAAGAAAAAAATAAAGAATAAAAAGAAATAAAGTGATCATATTGATCTTATGGAGAGTAATGACTTCACATATAAAGAGTATGATGAATAAAAGTTGTTGAGAGTTGACAAACACAATTTTGGTCATCGTTGCAATTAATAGGAAGCAATAAAGAAATAGAGGTTTTCACATATAAATATACTATCTTGGAAATCTTTTATGATTGTGAGCACTCCTTAAAATATCACATGCTAAAAAGTTGATGTTGGACAATGAATACAACATAATGGGTTGTGTTTTCTTATATCCGAAATAAATTATATGGTGATGAATCATCCAACATGATGAGCTTTCCTTTCCCCCTCATGCTAGCCAAATTCTTTAAACCAAGTAGAGATACTACTTGTGCTTCCAAATATCCTTAAACCCTGTTTTTGCCACGAGAGTCCACCATATCTACCTATGGATTGAATAAGATCCTTCAAGTAAGTTGTCATTGTTGCAAGCAATAAAATTTGATCTTTAAATATATATGTTCTATTAGTGTGGAGAAAATAATCTTTATACGAGCTTGTGATATGGAAGAAATAAAAGCGACGAACTGCATAATAAAGGTCCCTATCACAAGTGGCAATATAAAGTGACATTCTTTTGCATTAAGATTTTGTGCATCCAACCATAAAAGCACATGAAAACCTCTGCTTCCCTCTGCGAAGGGCCAATCTTTTATTTTTGTCTTATACCTTATACAAGAGTCATGGTGATCTTCACCTTTCCTTTTTACACTTTATCCATTGGCAAGAACTATGGTGATATACGTAAACACTATTCTGATCACATGATGAGAATAATATTCTGATCACAACCTGAACTTCTCGAGTAACGCGCCTGAACTTCCCTGTATACGAACCCGAACTTCAGGCTATCTTCGCAACCATGGCTTCCCTCGCGAATTATTATAGTAGGTAGTGTTGTCTGGGATGTGACTGTAATCCAAATACCCATACCTGCATCTAAATGCTCGTTTTTATTCGTAATTTTGCATTTTGGTGGATTCACTCTCGGGCGGATGAACTTGTGTCTGTTTACAAGTTCAATGCGTTCACTGGATGTTCTAGAACCTCTAACATGATGGGAATTTGGTGTAGGTACGAGTTTCGTGGACAATTTGTCGTTAATTTCAATGGATTTGATTTCGGGTTCTGTGTTCTTCATCCGCGGGAGTGGTTTCGCGGCTTCTGTGTATTTGTTGTTTTTATTTGAATATAGATGGCGAATTTGATTGCAGTAGTGAGATTGGACCGTTCATGCATTGTTAATTTGATCGGGCAGGCGAATACACCCGTGAAATCAGGCGATTGGATCTCGTGTCCGCCCGTGTTGGTTCTGGTTCTTCGATGAGACAGCTTGGTGGCTTTATCGTTTTGATGTTTGGGCGTAGTAGGATATCGTTCGTGGTCGCGAACTGAGAAGGTGTAGTCATCCAATTGATTAAATCTAAAAAAATTTGATAGCGTGTATTTTTCCAATGATTCTACTGTCTGTCTTACGAGTTAGACTTCTGCACCTTTTGTTCTAGAACTTCCGTCATTTTTATGCATGTTTTTTAGGTGATGTTGCAATATAATCTGTTCGGTTGATGTTGTTATAAAAAAATTTGTGTATGTTTTTTTTGTTTTTCAGAGTACTCATAATACGTAAATGTGGAGCTGGTCCATAGACACACAAATCATCATTTTTATATTTATTCTGTCTTCGGGATTATTTTTGGATCATCCACATTCTGTGGTATTAGTAGGACTTCTATGGTACCAGGGATTGAACTTCCTGGTTTCCACATTGCAAGGCGGTGTAGCATCGCGCTCTATTTTTTTCTTTTTTTCCTTTTGTTTTTTTGTAATTTTCAATTTTCTAATTTGGGTTTGAGTTTGTTCCGTGGGAAACTATGGGATTATTCCCAAATATAAATGCATACCTTACTTATTTTTTTGTAACATGATTGCATACTTTGAACAGTGGTAGAACTTCAGTATGTGTTTAACGTGAAACTTACAAGATTTTTGCCCAAGTATGCATGCACTTTTTCCAGATCATGTAAGGGTCTTTGTAGAATCTGGACTTCTATGTTGTTCATACGTGAACTTCTTCTTTTCATTCTTTGCAAAGTAATGCAGCAAGTCCTTTATATTTCTTTCTCTTTTTACGTTACTTTTCATTGTTTGCATTGGTTTGGATTTTTTTTCACTTTAGTCCCATGAACAACCATGGAATTGGCCGACGGATATGCGTATTTTTTTTATTTTTTCTAGTATGTTTTTGTACTTATAATAGTTGTTGGTCTTCACTGAATAACTATCCTGAACTTCTGTGTGACAATCGTTTTTGACATGTTAATTTGAGGTTTTACAAAACGTCGAACTTCTATATCTTCGCTACTTGAACTTCTTATTTATAATTTTGTTTGTTATTTTTGGATTTAAATATTTGTAGATATTGAAATCGGCATTGCGCGTATTGACAAATGCGGTAGCACGAGGCCGAGCAGGGGGGGGGAGGGACCCCCCTCCCCTCCCCCTGCGAGGCCGAGACAGGAACGAGCTGGGGCAGGCGACGACGCGGCGTGCCGCGTCGTCGCATGCGGATGCGAGTCCGTCACATCCGTGACCCCACTATCTATCTTAGGGTTTTTAGGGTTTAGGGTGCGTGTTTTAGTTAGATATGAACTTCATCTGTTTTTATACTTGAACTTCTTCTTTTTGTTTCTTATGGTTTATTTATTCATATGCCTTTACTTCTTTTATTAGACTACTTGAACTTTTATTCTTTATTTTTTGAACTTCTTTCTCTTGTTTTTTTAGGTGCATATTTTGTGTATGTATTTTTCTTCCCTTGGTAGTGTATTTGCCATCAATTTTTGGTTTTTAAGGATATCAGTAGTGCTGTTGTGTGATCTTATCTCATTTATAATAGATGCATTCAAATGGTGCATTCATTTATCTATACATGTATTTACTATTTTAGTTGTTGGGGGGTAAAACTGTAAATTCACCTGCTCTGCAATTCCCATGACAGAGAGGCATTAACTGAGCATCTCGCTCGCGACCACATGTTAGAAAACCCCTCTCCCCCTGTCGCTCGCTCTCTCCTCCCTCTCTGTCGCTTCGCTACCTTCGTCGCCTCCAACTCCCCCCGATTTCTCCACCCTGTCCCCTGCCCTCGTGCTGGAGTAACCGGCGCACGCCCCCACTCCTATTTCTCCCCCACGCCCTGCTCTCCCTCGCCCAGCCCGCTCTCTTCTGCTCTGAAGCGCTGGTGGCAACTGCCTGCGCGGTTGCAAGGTGCGCATGGCGTCGTGGGGAATGGAAGAACCACCGTGGATTCGTGTGTGTGGGGGTTGTTTCGAGAGGTACAAATTCCACCCCCCCCTAATGCTTTCTTTTAATTTCGCCAGATCTGCCAAGTCCACCTCCTGTGTGCTCTCGCGTCCGCGTCCTATCCCCTTCTTCTGATGGTTTGGTGGGAGATTGGGTAGGGTTCTTGTGCGTGTGGTGGGTGGATTCCATTCCCCCGTGGTCAGATTTTTCTATGAGATGCTTGTGTGTGCTATTTCTCCCTTCAGAGTTGAGTTGATTTCATTTCCCCTTTGGTGATGTCAACATTCAGATGCATGTAAGAGAGGGTGTGGTGTGATGGTGTTCTGAATCTGATGTATCTAATTGTCTTAGTATTGTTGATTTCAAAGTCTAGATTGTGTCAGTCACGTGCTAGTTAGTTTCTGGATTCTTTTTTTGTTTGTGCTTTCCTATATGTGCTACTGTTCATGTTTTCATACTTGTTGATATGTTCTAGTTGTTTCATCCTAGGATTTCATTTAGTTGTTTTTTGTATTTGTTGTATGATTTTTCTACCTGCTAACTATATGCAATCTATCCCCTGTTTTTAGTAGGTTGTTCTAGGGTTTTGAGATCCATTCAACAAGGTGTTGTGTTGTCATGGCTTCAAAACCTTCTCCAAGTATTTTATTGTGGTTGGATCTTGTATTTTAAATAGCAATTTTTCTTATATATGGCTGCCCATATCTTCACTTAGTTGTCTTGTTGGACTGCCCTTTCTTAAAAGTGTGAACTTCTAACAATGGTCATGTGTATGCATTTTACCCTTAGTTTTAGTTAGTGAAGTGTTGCTTAATTTTTATTTGATGAATTGCTGGTGAACTATGTCACCAAGTGTTGTTGGACTTCCCAAATGTTTCATATTTATAGTGTATATCTTTGTTTTTTTTTGTTATCATTTTCATGGTATTGATATTTAAATTTGCCTATGAAATACTATTTGTGGTCATGCTACATATTTTTTATGTGATACTTTCTTGGTTCACATAGTTGAACTTCTGGTTTTAATTATTGTTTGTTTATTATGAAAATTTGGTTAAACTTCTGTTATGCACATTTTGTTTTACTGCTTTGTTATATATTATTGAACTTCTGGACATTTATGTTATATGTAGTAGCCCCTTTGGTGTAGATTATTTTTATATTTAGTATGTAAATTTTAGTTTGTTCGTTGTGTTTACTGCTTTGGTAGGTATTGCTGAACTTCTGGGTATTGGACATTGTTGTAAAAGTAGAAGTCCCATTGGTGTAGGATTGCGTATTAGAACTCAGCTGCCTTTTTACTTGCATTTTTTTGTAGTTGGTGATGAGTTGAATAGTTCTGAAAAAATGCCTGCGATCAAGATGGAGCTTCAGAAGTTAATACTCATGCTCCAATATTTGATGCAGCTAAATCACCCATAATCCCTTTGACTGTGATTGCTGAGGTTGCTTCGAGCCTTGAGAATTTTTCAAGGCTCGAGGATGTTGCTTCTGCAGCTCTTTCTTCACCTAGTATGTGAAACCTCTTTCCTTTTCATTTTAAATTCTTGAGCCATGTTTGTTTTGCTTGTTCATGTCAGTTGTTTTTGTTTTTCTTCCTAACTTCTTAATTTTTTGCTTTGATTTTTTGTGTTCTTTGCAGATGTGTCCACAGAGGAGGAAGCTGTGAACACCATCAACGATGTTTTATTGGATTTGGGTTTATCTGAAACCCCTGCTGCTGCTGACGAGGGGGCTCCATCAGTCAAAGGTTGCGATTCTGTTCCGAATCCATTGTGCCCTCTTCAGATGTCAGAGACGAAGTCGCAGTCTGTTGATGGCACTGAACCTGTCACGCAACCTGAGGATGTGCCTCTTCAGCTTCTTGTGGAGGACCAACGTAAGAGGAAGAAGCAAGAAAATTTTGACAAGAAGAGGGAGTCCCGCCTTGAGAAAGGTTCTAATGTTCCTGGATCTGTTCATGCAGTTGAGCTCACGGTTGGGGAAGACATGCCATGTGGAAGTGATGGCACGGTTGTCCCTGTTAAGAAGAAAATCAAGAAGACCATTGCAAGGAAGCATGTAGTTGGTGGACTTACTCCTCGGAGGAGCCCGTGTGTTTCAAGGCCAGCAGCACTTGCTGAAGATGAAGGGCTAGGCCTCGGTGGTACGACGCCGTAGTCCTCATGTGCTTGCCACTGCCGCGCCTACACCTTCTCCGCTTGGTGCTGGTGCATCTGGTAATGGGAAGAAATGCAGCGTCAAGCGCAAGGTTGCACCTACAAAGGTCAACAAGGGCCAGAAGAAGCATTCTCGTGTTAATCCAGAGGACAAGGATGATGCTGATTTCAATGCTGATGACGAGGACGACGACGATGATGATGTTGCGGCTAATCAGGTGTGAATGTCTCATGTTTACCGTTTTTAGAGCATTTGTCGCTATTGTTGTAGTTTTTGTGTTTTTAGCACTGCCTTGGCGTACATAGCTGACCTTCTGCTCCATATAGATGAATAAATTAGCCGATCTGCTTTGATTTTATGGTATTACTGCCTTTGTGTAGATAGTTGGACTTCTGGATATATGCATGAAGAGATTAGCTTAACTTGGTGGTATACATGTTTGATTAGTACCTTGGTGTACATGGTTGAACTTCTACTTTTTAAATTTCCAACATTTTTTGAAAGCATGTTAACTTGTGGTCATACATGGTTGTATGATAACCCACAAATATAGGGGATCACAACAGTTTTCGAGGGTAGAGTATTCAACCCAAATTTATTGATTCGACACAAGGGGAGCCAAAGAATATTTTCAAGTATTAGCAGCTGAGTTGTCAATTCAACCACACCAGGAAACTTAGTATCCGCAGCAAAGTATTTAGTAGCAAAGTAATATGATAGTAGTGGTAACGGTAGCAAAAGGTAACAATAGTAAAAGTAATTTTTTTGGTATTTTGTAGTGATGATAGCAATAGCAACGGGAAAGTAAATAAGCGAAGAACAATATATGGAAAGATCGTAGGCAATGGATCGGTGATGGCGAATTATGCCGGATGTGGTTCATCATGTAACAATCATAACCTAGGGTGACACAGAACTAGCTCCAGTTCGTTGATATAATGTAGGCATGTATTCCGAACATAGTCAAACGTGCTTATGGAAAAGAACTTGCATGACATCTTTTGTCCTACCCTCCCGTGGCAGTGGGGTCCTTACGAAACCTAAGGGATATTAAGGTCTCCTTTTAATAGAGTACCGGAAGAAAGCATTAACACATAGTGAATACATGAACTCCTCAAACTACGGTCATCACCGGTAAGTATCCCGATTATTGTCACTTCTGGGTTAACGGATCATAACACATTATAGGTGACTATAGACTTATAAGATAGGATCAAGAACACTCATATATTGATGAAAACATAATAGGTTCAGATCTGAAATCATGGCACTCGGGCCCTACTGACAAGCATTAAGCATAGCAAAGTCATAGCAACATCAATCTCAGAACATAGTCGATACTAGGGATCAAACCCTAACAAAACTAACTCGATTACATGATAGATTCCATCCAACCCATCACCGTCCAGCAAGCCTACGATGGAATTACTCATGCACGGCGGTGAGCATCATGAAATTGGTGATGGAGGATGGTTGATGATGACGATGGCGACGGATTCCCCTCTCTGGAGCCCCGAACGGACTCCAGATCAGCCCTCCCGAGAGGTTTTAGGGCTTGGCAGCGGCTCCGTATCGTAAAACACGATGATTTCTTCTCCCTGATTTTTTTCTCCCGAAACACAATATATGGAGTTGGAGTTGGAGTCGGAGAGGCATCAGGGGGCCCATGAGGTAGGGGGCACGCCCCCACCCTCGTGGACAGGTGGTGGGCCCCCTGGCCTTCATCTTTTGTAGGTATTTTTATATTTTCCAAAAAGTTGCTCCGTGAAGTTTTAGGTCATTCCGAGAACGTTTGTTTCTGCACATAAATAACACCATGGTAATTCTGCTGAAAACAGCGTCAGTTCGGGTTAGTTCCATTCAAATCATGCAAGTTAGAGTCCAAAACAAGGGCAAAAGTGTTTGGAAAAGTAGATACGACACAGATGTATCAACTCCCCCAAGCTTAAACCTTTTCTTGTCCTCAAGCAATTCAGTTGACAAACTGAAAGTGATAAAGAAAAAATTTTACAAACTCTGTTTGCTCTTCTTATTGTAAATATGTAAAGCCAGCATTCAAGTTTTCAGCAAAGATTATAACTAACCACACTCGCAATAACACTTAGGTCTCAAGTTTACTCATATCAATAGCATAATCAACTAGCGAGCAATAATAATAAATCTCAGATGACAACACTTTCTCAAAACAATCATAATATGATATAACAAGATGGTATCTCGCTAGCCCTTTCTGAGATCGCAAAACATAAATGCAGAGCACCTTTAAAGACCAAGGACTGACTAGACATTGTAATTCATGGTAAAAGAGATCCAGTAAAGTCATACTGAATGTAAACTAACAATAATGAATGCAAATGACAGCAGTGCTCTCCAACTGGTGCTTTTTAATAAGAGGATGATGACTCGGCATAAAAGTAAATAGATAGGCCCTTCACAGAGGGAAGCATGGATTTGTAGCGGTGCCAGAGCTCGGTTTTGAAACAGAGGTGAATAATATTTTGAGCGGTATACTTTCATTGTCAACATAACAACCAAGAGATGGCGATATCTTCCCTGCTACACACATTATAGGCGGTTCCCAAACAGAATGGTAAAGTTTATACTCCCCCTTCCACCAACAAGCATCAATCCATGGCTTGCTCGAAACAACGAGTGCCTCCAACTAACAAGAGCCCAGGGGGAGTTTTGTTTGCAATTATTTTGATTTAGTTTGCATAAAGCATGGGACTGGGCATCCCGGTGACCAGCCATTTATCTCGTGAGTGAGGAGCGGAGTCCACTCCTCTTGAAAAGAACCCACCTAACATGGAAGATACAGACAGCCCTAGTTGATACATGAGCTATTCGAGCATGCAAAACAAGATATTTATTTGAAGGTTTAGAGTTTGGCACATACAAATTTACTTGGAACGGCAGGTAGATACTGTATATAGGTAGGTATGGTGGACTCTTATGGAATAACTTCGGGGTTTATGGAGTTTGGATGCACAAGCAGTATTCCCGCTTAGTACAGGTGAAGGCTAGCAAAAGACTGGGAAGCGACCAGCTAGAGAGCGACAACATTCATGAACATGCATTAAAATTAATCAACACCAAATGCAAGCATGAGTAGGATATAATCCACCATGAACATAAATATCGTGAAGGCTATGTTGATTTTATTTCAACTACATGCGTGAACATGCGCCAAGTCAAGTCACTTAAATCATTCAGAGGAGGATACCACCCTATCATACCACATCACAACCATTTTAATAGCATGTTGGCACGCAAGGTAAACCATTATAAGCTCCTAGCTAATCAAGCATGGCACAAGAAACTATGATCTCTAGTTGTCATTGCAAACATGTTTATTCATAATAGGCTGAATCAGGAATGATGAACTAATCATATTTACAAAAACAAAAGAGGTCGAGTTCATACCAGCTTTTCTCATCTCAGTCAGTCCATCATATATTGTCATAATTGCCTTTAACTTGCATGACCGAATGATGTGAATAATAATAATAGTGCGCGTGCATTGGACTAAGATGGAATCTGCAATCATTCAATAAACATGAGAAGACAAGGCAATATGGGCTCTTTTGTCAGATCAACAATAATGCATACAAGATCCACTTCAACAATTTAATTATGGTCTTCTCCTATCGACCCCCAAAGAAAAGAAAAAGAAATAAAACTATTTACACGGGAGAGCTCCCAACAAGTAAAAGAAGAACATGAAATATTTTTGGGTTTTGTTTTTTTAATTACTACTACAAGCATGGAAAGTAAACTAATTAAAAGCTACAACTAATTTTTTTGGTTTTTCTTAAGGCTTATTAAACACACAAGAAGAAATCATAAAAAGGAAAATAAACTAGCATGGATGATACAATGAAAAAGTATGAGCACTGACATCTAGCAATGAGTGTGTGAACATAAATGTAATGTCGGTGGGAAATACGTACTCCCCCAAGCTTAGGCTTTTGGCCTAAGTTGGTCTATGGCCACGGCTGGCCTGACGGATTTCCATAATAATAGTTGGGGTCGTACTAAGATGCAGCGGCTATTGCCTGCTAAGCTGAAGTGTGGCGACGAGCGGCCTCCGCTCTCCTCTCGTACTCATCTACCTCCTCTCTGGTAATAGTATATCTTCCTTTTGCCTGATGATCAAATAAGGCAGGAGCAGGGAGAGTAATATGGACAGCATGGCGTCTGTCAAAGATTAGTCGATACTGGAGAGGTGATTCATTCCTCTCGACAAACTAGTGGTGAACCATAGCATTAAAATCTAGATAGGCATGAGGTAATTCAATATCATCTTTGTGTATGGCTACACCAAGAAAATTAGCTATGCGAGTTGCATAAATTCCACCAAATAAATCTCCATTAAATCTATTAAGATGCAACCTACGTGCAACAATGGCTCCCAAATTATAAGATTTATCTCCTAACGCAGCACTCCTCAGAATACTGAGATCAGGGACACACATGTGACATGCCTCATCTTTACCATTAATGCATCTACCTATGAAGAGAGAAAAATAATGTATAGCTGGAAAGTGAATGCTCCCTATGGTAGCTTGTGTTATATCTCTAGATTCTCCCACAGTTATACTAGCAAGAAAATCTCTAAATTTAGATTTGCGAGGATCCCTTATACTACCCCATTGTGGAAGTTTGCAAGCAGTTGTAAATTCCTCTAAGTCCATAGTATAAGAATTTTCATAAAGATCAAATGGGACAGTGGGAGAATTACGAAGTTGAAAATTCAAACCTCCTCACAAAGGTAGTGGTGAGGTTGTGATACTGACTGCACTTCTCTTCCTCAAAGCCCACAAGATCGGCGTTACGCAAATATACGTTGAATTCTTCTTTAATTCCTGCTCGATCCATAAAATTTTCAGAAGGCCACTCACAAGGACGCACTGGAGCGTCTCTTGGTGGCTCTTCATCAGCATCACACACTGAAAGCCTGGGTCCTTGCTTCCTTGAGGAACCACCTTGGAAAATTCTCCTAAGCATTTTTCTTCCTCTGGAAAATTCTGAATTTTTTTAGTAACTTCAAAATAAAATTAAACCGAACTCAATAACATTGATTGCAACTACTCCTACAAGTGCCTAGAGCCTATATCATGCATCAAAACTACTTTTGACCATATAAATTTGACATGCAAGCTCAAGAACAGGGTCACCTAAGCAGCAAAAGTTTGCAATGAATAAAGCACTAGTACAAAAACTAATTGGACCAATGGAGGAGTCACATACCAAGGAACAATCTCCCCAAGCAGTTTTGTGAGAGGTGCTTTGGGCAAGGAGATCAAAAATGGCAGCAAAACGAGCTAGAACTCGGGTTTGAGCTGGTTATTCGTGTTTGGGGGAGGAATAAGGACTGTGTGGGTGAAAGGATAAGTGGAGGAGGGCCACCGTGGGCCCACGAGGCAGGGGGTGCGCCCTCCACCCTCGTGGGCAGGTGGTTGACCCCCTGCTGTGTTCTCAGTGCCAAATATTCTGGAAAAAAATTATATTTAAATTTCTGGGCATTTGGAGAACTTTTATTTTTCAAGGTATTTTTATATTGCACGGATAATCAGATAACAGGTGGAAAAAATATTTTTTTTATTTTATTTAATATAAATAACAGAAAGTAAAAGTGGGGTACAGAAGATTGTGCCTTCTAGTTTCATCCATCTCATGATCATCAAAAGGAATCCACTAACAAGGTTGATCAAGTCTTGTTAATGAACTCATTCTGAATAACATGGAACCGGAGAAATTTTAAATAACACCATGTTACCTCAACAGGGATATGCACATCCCCAACAATAAGAATATCATATTTCTTCTTGACAGTAGGAAGAGGAAATTCAAAACCTCCAAATATAATCGATGGAATTTTTCCAATAGAGTTAATACTATGAACTTGAGGTTGTTTCCTCGGAAAGTGTACCGTATGCTCGTTACCATTAACATGAAAAGTGACATCGCCTTTAGTACAATCAATGACAGCCCCTGCAGTATTCAAAAAGGGTCTTCCAAGAATAATAGACATACAATCGTCCTCGGGAATATCAAGAATAACAAAGTCTGTCAAAATAGTAACGTTTGCAACTACAACAGGCACATCCTCACAAATACCGAAAGGAATAGCAGTTGATTTATCAGCCATTTGCAAAGATATTTCAGTAGGTGTCAACTTATTCAAATCAAGTCTACGATATAAAGAGAGAGGCATAACACTAACACCGGCTCCAAGATCACATAAAGCAGTTTTAACATAGTTTCTTTTAATGGAGCATGGTATAGTGGGTAGTCCTGGATCCCCAAGTTTCTTTGGTATTCCTCCCTTAAAAGTTTAATTAGCAAGCATGGTGGAAATTTCAGCTTCCGGTATCTTTCTTTTATTTGTAACAATATCTTTCATATACTTAGCATAAGGATTCATTTTGAGCATATCAGTTAATCGCATACGCAAAAAGATAGGTCTAATCATTTCAGCAAAGCGCTCAAAATCCTCATCATCCTTTTTCTTGGATGGTTTGGGAGGAAAAGGCATGGGTTTCTGAACCCATGGCTCTCTTTCTTTACCATGTTTCCTAGCAACAAAGTCTTTCTTATCATAACGTTGATTCTTTGATTTTGGGTTATCAAGATCGACAGCAGGTTCAATTTCTATATCATTATCATTACTAGGTTGAGCATCATCATGAAAATTATTATCAACATTATCACTAGTTTCAGGTTCATTACCAGATTGTATTTCAGCATCAGAAATAGAAATATCATTTGGATTCTTAGGTGTTTCAGCAATAGGATCAGTAGAAGCATGCAAAGTCCTATCATTTTTCTTTTTCTTCTTTTTAGAAGAACTAGGTGCATCTATATTATTTCTTTGAGAATCTTGCTCAATTCTCTTAGGGTGGCCTTCAGGATACAAAGGTTCCTGAGTCATTCTACCAGTTCTAGTAGCCACTCTAACAGCATTATCATTATCCTTACTATTCAATTCATTGAGCAAATCATTTTGAGCTTTATGTCCTTGTTCTACTTGGGTGATAACCATAGAAGCATGTTTAATAATAAGTTTAATTTCACCTTTGACATTAGTCATATAATCACCCAAGTGTTTAAGCATATTTGAATTGTATTTCAATTGTCTACCAAAATAAGCATTAAATTCTTCTTGCTTAGCCATAAATCTATCAAACTCATCTAAGCATGGGCTAGCAAACTTAGTAAATGGGATTACAGCTTTTTCGTATCTATAGAGAGAATTTATCTTTACTACCTATGTCGGGTTATCAAGACCATGAGTTTCTTCAATAGGTAAAGGATTAAGATCATATGTTTCTTCAACAGGCGGTAAATTAAGACCGTGTATTTCTTCAATAGGAGGTAAATTCTTAACATCTTCAGCTTTAATACCTTTTTCTTTCATAGATTTCTTTGCCTCTTGCATATCTTCAGGACTGAGAAATAGAATACCCCTCTTCTTCGGAGTTGGTTTAGGAATTGGCTCAGGAATTGGCTCCGGAGGTGTCCAATTATTTCATTTGTCAACATATTATTCAATAGAATTTCAGCTTCATGCGGTGTTCTTTCCCTGAAAACAGAACCATCACAACTATCCAGGCAATCTCTGGAAGCATCGTTTAGTCCATTATAAAAGATATCAAGTATTTCATTTTTCTTAAGAGGATGATCAGGCAAAGCATTAAGTAATTGGAGAAGCCTCCCTCAAAGCTTGTGGGAGACTCTCTTCTTTAATTTGCACAAAATTATATATATCCCTTAAAGCAGCTTGTTTTTTATGAGCAGGGAAATATTTAGCAGAGAAGTAATAAATAATTTCCTGGGGACTACGCACACAACCAGGATCAAGAGAATTAAACCATATCTTAGCATCACCCTTTAATGAGAATGGAAATATTTTAAGGATATAAAAGTAACGAGTTCTCTCATCTTTAGTGAACAGGGTGGCTATATCATTCGGTTTAGTAAGATGTGCCACAATAGTTTCAGATTCATAACCATGAAAAGGATCAGATTCAACCAAAGTAATTATATCAGGATCAACAGAGAATTCATAATCCTTATCGGTAACACAAATGGGTGAAGTAGCAAAAGCAGGGCCAGGTTTCATTCTAGCATTTAGATATCGCTTATTCCATTTTGCTAATAACCTCTTAAGTTCGTTTCTATCTTTGCAAGCTAAAATAGCTAAAGAAGCTTCTTGATCAAAAACATAACCCTCGGGAATAACATGTGATTCTTCATCATCACTTTCATCAGTATTATCAGATTCAATATTTTCAATCTCTCTAGCCCTAGCAAGTTGTTCATCAAGAAATTTACCAAGTGGCATAGTAGTATCAAGTATAGAAGTAGTTTCATCATAAGTATCATGCATAGCAGAAGTAGCATCATCAATAACATGCGACATATCAGAACGAATAGCAGAAGCAGTTTTAGGTGTCG
Organism: Triticum urartu; assembly: GCF_003073215.2. NCBI lineage: Eukaryota > Viridiplantae > Streptophyta > Magnoliopsida > Poales > Poaceae > Triticum > Triticum urartu. The sequence goes on from NC_053027.1 coordinate 421,359,106, forward strand.
CGAGCTTACTCAAAATAGAAGGTGAATCAAGTGCAGAGCTAGATGGCAGTTCCTTACCCCCCCCCTCGTAGTTGAGGGATAAATCTTGGTTTTTGGATCTCTCAAGTTCTTCATAATGATAAGCAGATATAAATCCCAAGTGACTCAAAGAATAGAGCTATGCTTCCCGACAACGGCGCTAGAAAATATTCTTGATAACCCACAAGTATAGGGGATCGCAACAGTTTTCAAGGGTAGGGTATTCAACCCAAATTTATTGATTCGACACAAGGGGAGCCAAAGAATATTCTCAAGTATTCGCAGCTGAGTTGTCAATTCAACCACACCTGGAAACTTAGTATCTCCGGCAAAGTATTTACTAGCAAAGTAATATGATAGTAGTGGTAACGGTAGCAAAAGGTAACGGTACTAAAAGTAATGTTTTTGGTATTTTGTAGTGATGATAGCAATAGCAACGGGAAAGTAAATAAGCGAAGAACAATATATGGAAAGCTCGTAGGCAATGGATCGGTGATGGAGAATTATGCCGGATGCGGTTCATCATGTAACAGTCATAACCTAGGGTGACACAGAACTAGCTCCAGTTCATTGATATAATGTAGGCATGTATTCCGAACATAGTCATACGTGCTTATGGAAAAGAACTTGCATGACATCTTTTGTCCTACCCTCCCGTGGCAGTGGGGTCCTTATGGAAACTAAGGGATATTAAGGCCTCCTTTTAATAAAGTACCGGAACAAAGCATTAACACATAGTGAATACATGAACTCCTCAAACTACGGTCATCACCAGTAAGTATCCCGATTATTGTCACTTCGGGGTTAACGGATCATAACACATAATAGGTGACTATAGACTTGCAAGATAGGATCAAGAACACTCATATATTGATGAAAACATAATAGGTTCAGATCTGAAATCATGGCACTCGGGCCCTAGTGACAGGCATTAAGCATAGAAAAGTCATAGCAACATCAATCTCAAAACATAGTGGATACTAGGGATCAAACCCTAACAAAACTAACTCGATTACATGATAGATCCCATCCAACCCATCACCGTCCAGCAAGCCTACGATGAAATTACTCACGCACGGCAGTGAGCATCATGAAATTGGTGATGGAGGATGGTTGATGATGACGATGGCAACGGATTCCCCTCTCCGAAGCCCCGAACGGACTCCAGATCAGCCCTCCCGAGAGGTTTTAGGGCTTGGAGGTGGCTCTGTATCGTAAAACATGATGATTTCTTCTCCCTGATTTTTTTCTCCCCGAAACACAATATATGGAGTTGGAGTCAGAGAGGCATCAGGGGCCCACGAGGTAGGGGGCGCTCCCTAGGGGGGCAGGTGCGCCCCCACCCTCGTGGACAGGTGGTGGGCCCCCTGGCATTCACCTTTTGTAGGTATTTTTTATATTTTCCAAAAATTTGGTCCGTGAAGTTTCAGTTCATTCTGAGAACATTTAGTTAAAACTTGTTTGTCTCATTTATGAATTTTTCATATGTTGGTGTTGTCTGCATTATTTTGGGACAAGATTTTCATAGGTCAATTTGATTCCTGTGTGAGGAAGAACTTCTTGGCGAGTGGTCCAGATAGCATGGATGCACATGATTCGGTAGGCAATATCTTGTTCTTTGCCTCTGTATTAGTTTTGCATTGTGATTCACTGTGTTAATATTTGTTTTATTTTTCATTGTACCGTTTGATATTAATTCTTAGTTTTTAATGATTCATGTGTTTATGTTGCTTCAGGTTGTTTTCCCCACTTTTGACCCGCCTCAGATTCCTGCTTCCATGGGTGGTGTTGGTCATTGGGTTTAGATATTTCTTGACCTGAAGAATTCAAGGTTCCAGCTTCTCGACTCCTATTATGGACCAGACGATGAATGTGCGGTACGCCTGTTTTGGCGGATGACCGATAACGTCAAGAAGCTTTGGAGCGATGCCAGCAACGACAGGGAGACACCCTTCAGTCCTCTTACCATCGACCATTTCCCTCTGGATTGGATTGATGTTCCCTAGCAGCAAAACAAGTATGAGTTCCACTTTTCTCCTTATCACTTCTGTTTATCTGTAGTTGTACTTAACTGCGACATGTTTTATTCGTTGGCTTTCTTTTTCTATTCTAACACTATTCTTTTACTATGTTTGATGGCAGTATCGACTACAGATTCTTCATGCTTACGAATGTTAATTCGTATCATGATGGGGTTCTTGCAAATTATTCCCATGAAAATATCGCGGATATCAGGAAGACGTGGCTGTACTCAATCACTTCTTCTAACCTGTTTGAGACAGACTTCCAAGCTCTTTTTGGCTACTACAGATGTAAGTATTAGAACTTGGACTGCTTACCTGCACTGCATCTTTTATTCTACCCGAACTTCATATTTTCTTTGAACTTGGACTTCTGCTTGAGATCTGGCTGGGCTACTGGTTTCGGATGGAGAGGAGCATTTTCTTGTACATGAACTTCATTGCTATCTTTTTATTTTGCTTGTGTGTTTTGTTTCAGTAATTTCTTACCTTCCATTGCTTACTTGGACATGAGCATTTCTTTCTACTTGAACTTCAGAGATGATGCCTTTCTATGGTTTTGTTAGCTGTAGTTGAATGTTTTCCGGTTCATCAGTTTATCTCAAACTGTGCCTTTTGGTTGTGCCTGAACTTCATTTAGTTTTTTAATGCAAGTAATTTTTTAGGTCATCTTGAGTAGTAACCATGTCATCTTTATTAGTTGGACTACACATTGCGTTGTTCCTGAACTTCAATTATATTTAATGGTGATGTTTTCTCTTCCTTTTCTTTTGACAGTGGATCCGTTGGACTTGACCGATTACCACTACTCATTCCTCGGGTCACAGGAATACCAACCTAGGGAGGAATCAATGAGTACAGCTCTGATAGAAGATGATAGACCTTGAACCCTTATTCCTTCCAAGTTGGGGAAGCAGGCTGGTGGTATTTGTGGTGGTCCAAAAACCCCTTGCTCTAGGAAGGTTGGTGCAGTCGAAGCAGCCGAAGCAGAAGTAATTTCATCTGATGATGATTTTGAGAAGATTGCTTACCCGAAGAATGGTAAATCTACTGCTGGTATTGTTATTGGGAGAGGTGGAAAGAATGATGTCATCACTAGGAGGAAACCGGCAGTTGAGTCTGGCAACATTACTTCCACCAAGAGAGCATCAAGATTGCCTTTGAAGTGGCGTTCTCCTGTCACTCCCCTAAAAAAATATAGTTACCCCCATCTATCCGAGGCTCGGAAGTTGAAAAAGTATGTGCTTAGTGAAGATGGTCTGGAGAAGTATTCAGAGTGAGTTTTCTTCTCCTTAACTTTGTTGCTGCCGAAGATGCTACTCTCTGTCTGAACTTCTGTTATTGTAGTAGTATGTGGACTTCTATTCATTTTCTCCCTTGCCTTGGAGTTATAGTGTCTGAACTTATGTTGTTATATTGTCTAAACTGTCGTTGTCGTAGTATCTGAACTTCTGTTTTATGTCTCCTCTTGCCTTTTGAGTTATAGTATCTGAACTTCTTTTTGTTGTTGTATCTGAACTTCTGTTTTATGTCTCCTCTTGCCTTTTGAGTTATAGTATCTGAACTTCTATTTGTTGTTGTATCTGAACTTCTAATATTTTTCTACCATCCTTTTGTATTCTGCGGGATAAGCTACTGCATGTATACCATCCCTGCAAATGTGATTGACCTCACAGGACGTGTCCTTTATACTCTTTTCGGTGAAGGGCAGCAGATGGAAGGAGACATAATGGATTATCTCATAAATTTTTGGAAGGATAAGCCGGAGACCTCTCAGATATTCATTAGTGCTAACAGGGTTGTACTTAGTCCCTACTTCATAAAAGTTTTAGTTCTTTGCACCCCTATCTCCCTTTTTTGCCTTAGTTTTGTTGTAGTGGTATTTGGGAGGTGTTTTAATTGTGTTTTTGTGAATGCACAATACTGCTTGGAGTATGACTTCTTCGCTGCAACAGTTCCAAAGTTTGATGCAAAAAAATATGCTGGTCTCCTCGCAATGTTTGTTCACAAGGAAGAAGACCTTCTTAACGCAAAGCTGGTTAGGTTTTCATAACTCTTGCTTTTTTTAATTTCATGTGCATCATTTTGCTGAGTTTATCAAGAAGTTTTTGTTCATGCCAGTTCTTCTGTACATATGCTTTATAGTTTGTGTTCACCAGTCCTTTCATTCTTGGTAGGCTTTCTTGATACTATTCAAGCCAATTGGCACAATGGCACACTATAGTGTGTATGTGGCGAATAGATATCGTGGGAGCATTGACATCCTTCATTCACTTCCTTACGCTAATATGGAAATGTCGCAAACGAGTTTCCACAGGGACTGTAAAAATATCGTGAGTGTTTCTTAGCCTGAACCTCCTTTCACATTCTCTTGTTTGACATGAAGTTTATTATGCCTTGTGTTGATAAAATATGTTGTTGTCTCTGTTTTGGTAATAGTGCTTGAACTGACTATCATTTGGAAGTTAACCTTCTGCTATTTGTTTAGCTGGACTTATGCAAGTGTCGCTTTTTATGTACCCGAACATAACTATTTTGGTTAACATGTTTTTGACTTCGTCTTATTTTGTTATTTCTGGCAGATCAAGAGATTTGTTGGGTTGCTCGAGGAGGTGTACGGCAAGGCCGCGTACAAAGCGAGCAAGTAGCCTAACTGGGTGACTATTGCAAAGAGGCCGACTTTCATCGATGTCCCAAAGCAAAATAATAATGATTGTGGTTTCTTTGCCGTGAAGTTCTGCTCTTCATATGATGGCGATGAGATTGTTGAAGATTTTGGTGATGTGGAAGTATGTTTTGTCCTTGTTCTTCTCTCATCATCCTTTCACTTTTCTTGTGTGTTTTTCCTGAGACCCTCCTGCTGTGGTTTTAGTTATCCGTTACTAAACCATCGTTTCATTTTCTTTGTTTGCAGGCTCCTGTAGATGACTGGAAGGCTGATTTCGTGCACACTCTAATGTTTAGGGAGAAGAATGAAGTCATTCGTTCAGAGCTCCCTAAAGATATCCAGTCCTTTGGCCCGTGAATTTGAAGCATTAGTTTCATTGTAGATTTGATTTCGTACAGATTTTTAGGTTTGATAATGATTGGAACAATTTCGTAAAGATTTAGTTGTAAGAATGTTTTAGTGATTTCTGTATCTATAGGTGCAGCACTATTTACTTGTGATATTGTGGACAAATGTATTTGGTGTGAAGAATGATTTGGCTTTGTGAATTTCAATGTACTGTATCGTTTTCAGTATCCATGTGTTGCATGTTTTTGCCCCAACAAATGTACCTGAACTTCTCCCTCGGTTATGGTTGAACTGCTTGTTTTTTTGTGTTGTTTATTTTTGGGCCCCAACACATGATCGTAGACTTGAACTTCTGCTTTGAGAATGTGGCTGGGTTACTAGTTTCAGATGGAGAGGATATTCTGTGTTGTGTAATGTATTGGTATTTTTCAACCCAACCAATATGTAGCCTTTTGCATAGAATCTATATTTTTTTGTGTTTTTTCAAGTGCGAATGGATTTCAGCTATAACTTTGTGCAAAAATATTCTCACACACTCCTTGGCGTTTCATTATCTTTTCTTGGCATTGTACATGAACTTCTACACGTATCCAAACAGAACTTCACATCTGAGCACGTTGTCTTAGGCTTGCTAACCTTAGTTCATACGACAAAACTTTATTTTTTAAGCATATTTTTCCCTACATCGATTTTATATACCAGAACTTCTTCTGTAAGCTGACCTAAACTTCAAAATTGTATGATTATTTGCTGGTTGCTCTTTTATGGAATACAACACCATCACCTGCTGCTATAATATACTAGAACTTCCACTGTAATCTTACTTGAACTTCATAGTCTATATTTTTCATTTTCGTTCTAGCTTGCACTTTGCATGTAATACATCACCAGCACAACACTTCCTCTCATAATATACAAGGACTTCTGCAGTAATATTACTTGAACTTCACAGTGTATATTTTTCATTTTATTACTGCTTGCTCTTTCATGCAATAGATCAGAAGCTCAGCACTTCCTGCCATAATATAGTAGGACTTCTGCAGTAATATTACTTGAACTTCACAATGTATATCTTTCATTTTATTACTGCTTGCTCTTTCATGCAATACATCACAAGCACCTCCTCTCATACTATACCAGGACTTCTGCAGTAAGCTTACTTGCACTTCTAGTGCATAATTTCTGTGAAACTTCAACAATAGAAGTTCAAGTAAGCTTCTCCTAAAATACTGTTTCAAAAGTGGAATAACATTATGCACATTGAGATGACATAAGTTTGCTATGTTTAATTGACCTAGTCTAACTGTTCGTGAGCCTTGCGCTCCTCCTAGGCTTTGGTGGAAGTGGTTTTTTCTTGACATGTACCTCTTCCTCTTCATCGTCCTCTACCTCTTCCTCTTCATCTTCCTCTTCCTCTTCCTCTTCTTCGATGGTGTCTTCATCTTCGTCTTCCTCTTCATCTTCCACCACTATCTTGTTGCCGGCTGCTACCTCTTGAGCACTGCGTTGGTTTTCCACGAAGAGGAATTCAAAGTAGCGTAAGTATTTCCCTCAGTTTTTGAGAACCAAGGTATCAATCCAGTAGGAGGCAACGCGCCAGTCCCTCGTACCTGCACAAAACAAATAAATCCTCGCAACCAACGCAAATAGGGGTTGTTAATCCCTATAAGGCCACTTACGAGAGTGAGATCTGATAGATATGATAAGATAATATTTTGGTATTTTTATGATAAAGATGCAAAGTAAAATAAAGGCAAAGTAAATACAAAAGGAAATAACAAAGTAGTAGGAGATCAATATGATAAAGATAGACCCGGGGGCCATAGGTTTCACTAGTGGCTTCTCTCAAGAGCATAAGTATTCTACGGTGGGTGAACAAATTACTGTTGAGCAATTGACATAATTGAGCATAGTTATGAGAATATCTAGGTATGATCATGTATATAGGCATCACGTCCGAGACAAGTAGACCGACTCCTGCCTGCATCTACTACCATTACTCCACTCATCGACCGCTATCCAGCATGCATCTAGAGTATTAAGTTAAAAACAGAGTAACGCCTTAAGCAAGATGACATGATGTAGAGGGATAGACTCATGCAATATGAAGAAAACCCCATCTTGTTATCCTCGATGGCGACAATACAATACGTGCCTTGCTGCCCCTACTGTCACTAGGAAAGGACACCGCAAGATTGAACCCAAAGCTAAGCACTTCTCCCATTGCAAGAAAGATCAATCTAGTAGGCCAAACCAAACTGATAATTCGAAGAGACTTGCAAAGATAACCAATCATGCATAAAAGAATTCAGAGAAGATTCAAATATTGTTCATAGATAGACTTGATCATAAACCCACAATTCACCGGTCTCAACAAACACACCGCAAAAAGAAGATTACATCGAATAGATCTCCACAAGAGAGGGGGAGAACATTGTATTGAGATCCAAAAACAGAGAAGAAGCCATCTAGCTACTAACTATGGACCCGTTGGTCTAAGGTAAACTACTCACACTTCATCAGAGGGGCTATGGTGTTGATGTAGAAGCCCTCCGTGATCGATGCCCCCTCCGGCAGAGCTCCGGAACAAGCCCCAAGATGGGATCTCGTGGATACAGAAAGTTGCGGCGGTGGAATTAGGATTTTGGCTCCGTTTTTGATCGTTTGGGGTACGTAGGTATATATAGGAGGAAGGAGTACGTCGGTGGAGCAATAGGGGCCCCACGAGGGTGGAGGGCGCGCCTGGGTAGGCAAACGCGCCCCCTACCTCGTGGCCTCCTCTTTTCTTTCTTGACATAGGGTCCAAGTCTCTTTGGTCTTGTTCGTTGAGAAAATCACGTTCCCGAAGGTTTCATTCCGTTTGGACTCCGTTTGATACTCCTTTTCTTCGAAACCCTAAAACAGGCAAAAAAATAGCAATTCTGGGATGGGCCTCCGGTTAATAGGTTAGTCCCAAAAATAATATAAAAGTGGACAATAAAGCCCAATAATGTCCAAAACAGTAGATAATATAGCATGGAGCAATCAAAAATTATAGATACATTGGAGACGTATCAAGCATCCCCAAGCTTAATTCGTACTCGTCCTCGAGTAGGTGAATGATAAAAACAGAATTTTGATGCGGAGTGCTACTTGGCATAATTTTAATGTAATTCTTCTTAATTGTGGTATGAATAGTCAGATCCAAAAGATTCAAGACAAAAGTTCACATTGACATAAAAATAATAATACTTCAAGCATACTAACAAAGCAATTATCTCTTCTCAAAATAACATGGCTGAAGAAAGTTATCCCTACAAAATCATATAGTCTGGCTATGCTCTATCTTCACCACACAAAATATTTAAATCATGCACAACCCCGATGACAAGCCAAGCAATTGTTTCATACTTTTGACATTCTCAAAAGTTTTCAATTTTCACGCAATACATGAGCGTGAGCCATGGATATAGCACTATAGGTGGAATAGAGTGGTGGTTGTGGAGAATACAAAAAGGGAGAAGATAGTCTCACATCAACTAGGTGTATCAACGTGCTATGGAGATACCCATCAATAGATATCAATGTGAGTGAGTAGGGATTGCCATGCAACGGATGCACTAGAGCTATAAGTATATCAAAGATCAAAAAGAAACTAAGTGGGTGTGCATCCAACTTGCTTGCTCATGAAGACCTAGGGCAATTTGAGGAAGCCCATCATTGGAATATACAAGCCAAGTTCTATAATGAAAGATTCCCACTAGTATATGAAAGTGATAACATGAAAGACTCTCTACTATGAAGATCATGGTGCTACTTTGAAGCACAAGTGTGGTAAAAGGATAGTAACATTGTCCCTTCTCTCTTTTTCTCTCATTTTTTATTTGGGCCTTTTCTCTTTTTTATGGCCTCTTTTCTTTCTCTTTTTTTTATTTTTCGTCCGGAGTCTCATCCCGACTTGTGGGGGAATCATAGTCTCCATCATCCTTTCCTCACCGGGACAATGCTCTAATAATGATGATCATCACACTTCTATTTTTCTTACAACTCAACAATTACAACTCGATACTTAAAACAAAATATGACTCTATATGAATGCCTCCGGCGGTGTACCAAGATATGCAATGACTCATGAGTGACACGTATGAAAGAAATATGAATGGTGGCTTTGCCATAAATACGATGTCAACTACATGATCATGCTAAGCAATATGACAATGATGGAGTGTGTCATAATAAATGAAACGGTGGAAAGTTGCATGGCAATATATCTCGGAATGGCTATGGAAATGCCATAATAGGTAGGTATGGTGGCTGTTTTGAGGAAGGTATAGTCTTGTTATAAGTAGTCATGTGAATTTGGTATTCGTTCGATATTTTGATGAGATTTATGTTGTCTTTCCTCTAGTGGTGTGATGTGAACGTCGACTACATGACACTTCACCATTGTTTGGGAAGTAATAATTAGATGATGGGTTGCTAGAGTGACAGAAGCTTAAACCTAGTTTATGCATTGCTTCATAAGGGGCTGATTTGGATCCATATGTTTCATGCTATCATTAGGTTTACCTTAATTCTTCTTTCGTAGTTCCAGATGCTTGCAAGGGGGGTTAATCATAAGTGGGATGCTTGTCCAAGGAAGGGTAGTACCCAAGCACTGGTCCAGCCACATATCAAACTATCAAAGTAACGAACGTGAATCATATGAGCATGATGAAAACTAGCTTGACGATAATTCCCATGTGTCCTCGGGAGCACTTTCCTTTATATAAGAGTTTGTCCAGGCTTGTCCTTTTCTACAACAAAGATTGGGCCACCTTGCTGCACCTTGTTTACTTTCGTTACTTGTTACCCGTTACGAATTACCTTATCATAAAACTATCTGTTACCGATAATTTGAGTGCTTGCAGAGAATACCTTACTGAAAACTGCTTGTCATTTCCTTCTGCTCCTCATTGGGTTCGACACTCTTACTTATCGAAAGGACTACGATAGATCCCCTATACTTGTGGGTCATCACTGGCCTACTAGCTAAACTCCCAGGCACATCTACACATGCACAGCTCCAATGCGTAGAAATAAATAATGATGGATTTTGAGAGAGTCCATCAGGGATAGCTAACTTTCCTAGTAGCCACTGCTTGTCATATAGGAGAAACTTTTTTTGCGGGCTGTCATATAGGAGAATTAATTGTATTCCTCATTACTACGTGTGCTAACTGGACAATATATATAACCTCTAACTTAAAAAAACAATGCAACAAATGTACAACCTCTATGGCGAAGCCATGTCGATCCCACATCATTGGGTTGGTAGCTGAGGATGCTGAGGATGTTGGGGCTGATGTGGCTGTCGGAGGAGGGGAAGAATATCTTAGGCGTCTGCAGGTGGAGTCAAGGGTACTGCTCCGCTGTGATGGAGGGTTTCGTCGTTGGAGCACCTCAAGTGAGGTGTACGACGGCGAGGCTGAAGTGGGACAAGAGAGACAACGTTAACCTGAAGTGGTATTCTAATAGCATATGCAATAGATGATGCAAATAAAATTCATCACCAAAAAGTGCTAGATGTAAAATACATCAGCCGCTCATCTCTGAACTTAATTGCCGAAACTGAATTTAACTGCCGAAACTAAATTTAACTGTCAAAACTGAATGCGCTAGTAGCAGAAAAGTAGTAGACTAATTGTTTTGGCCACTCGAGCACTAGTGGCAGAGGAGCAGTGATCTAAATCGGTAGCCGCTCCAATAGGGAACGTACAACCAGAGAGCAGCCGGGGCACTTGGTCCTGCAGCAGCGCCCGGAGCAGTAGCGCATGCGAGAGCCAGGGCAGCTTGTCGTGTAGCAGCAGCAGGGACTCGAGCTAGAGCCTGAGCTGCTTCTCTTACAGCTACAGTGCGAGAAAGAGTAGAGCAGCAGCGCAAGCAAGAGCAAGAGCAGCAGTGGGAGCTAGAGCAATAGCAGACGAGGCAGGGGACCAAGAGCAAAAGCAGAGCAGCAGCACCACCAACGAGAGCCGGAGCAGCAGCAACTCCTACTGCTGTGGATGTCGCCACCGAGGGTTCTACGGCATGGAGGTAGTGGTCGGCGACGACGCCGTAGAGGGAGTCGTGCCATGGCAGCTCTTGACCGAGCGCCGGTAGCACCGTGAGATTGAATCAAGAAGAAAATGCAGTGATTACTGTAGAACCTCTTTGGTGGCACCGATTAGGCTTGCGCTTCATCCCAGGAATCGGTGATGGTGCTACTCTTACGGTGGTGCAGGTGAAGACCTTGTTGTGGGAATGTAGGTGATGTGATAGACGAGGTGAACATCGGGCAGCTCCTTGGAGGTGGAGGACGGGGTGGCTGAAACGGCGGGGCGATGAGATCAATGATGGATCCTCATCCAGTGCGGTGGATGAGGGACGTCGAGCTATTGCGGTGGACAATGTCATCGGGGAAGAGGCTCTGGCTGGGTGGCGACGGAGGAGGGTGTGGGGCATCACGGGTTTTCGCGACTTTGGTGTACGAATGTGGGCGGAGGGGATGGGAGTGGGGAACCATGGCTTAGGGACGCGTTTGTCTCAAATGTTGGGTAAGTTACGAAAGTAGCCCCACCGATTTGAACTAGGTGGTTCTTTTGGTTTAGGGGTATCATGGGAATTTCATGTATCGGGATTTCGTAGGAGGTGGGAGTTCTCGCGCGCATTGTACTTTTGGGATAGCAACGCGCGGGTTGAGATGGAGGGAATTTTAGGAGCACAACGAGGAAAAGAGATATCTTGAAATTTCGGGACAGCAAGGCGCGGGTTGAAATTTCCGGAGAAGTCTAACATGTATACTATATCAAATCAGTTCGCACTTCCCTCGGCGAAAATCCCAAAAAGAAATCAATTCGCACCACACAAGAGAGTCTAGTCCCATGTACTGTACCAAAACAATTCGCACTACAAATGTCATTCAAGACTTTGAATCCATGTTATGTTCAATTAAAATATTTCTCTACGTGTATAATGCATGCAACCTGCTACTCAAATGAGCATTTTAGTCCATTTTAAACATATATACTACGCTTCAATATGAACTAAATTTGAATTCGTAACTCTATTTGAGTAAGATCTACAATGATGATTGTTGTCAAGTTAAACCATTTGAATTCGTTTCTCTATTTTAATAAGATCTACAATCATCAGTATTGTCAAGTTAAACCATCGTTTGTATATTATCTTCACAGCACACCACATGATTGCTGTCGAGTTAGATATGAACTATATGTACTATATGAACTCGAACTCGATTTTTTGAATCCAGTTTATGTCGATTTCAAATCACAGTACATTTCAAGCTCTAGCTTGATCTTCATAATATAACCCATGTGTCATATGTATGATGTGTTTATATCACATAATGTATGGCACCCCGCACCTACGCCAACAAGTATTTAGCTGTGAGTTGCAAACACCACACATCACCAACAAATTCAAAGAAATTGTGAGATGGTCGATATATAGTATGGTTTAGATTGTTCGATGTTTAGTTGTGAGCTGCAAACACCACATATTATCACAAAATTAAATAAAATGTTAGATTGTTCGATATATGGTATGGTTTAGATTGTTCGATATTTAGCTGTGAGTTGAAAATGCCACACATTATCACATTATAGTATAACATGTCCAAAACCACACCACGCATATCACCGCTATATGCATGCATGCATTGGTTTACAACACTACCATCTCTTATTCGAATATGTGAATCCACTTTCATATCGAATTATGATCTTTGTTAGTCTCTTACACCAACACAATCCTCTAACTTTGTAGCTAACCCTAACTTTCTCTCGTGCATGCACACGCCCTCCTCGCCCTCCCCCTCCCTCAGCATTCTATCCATCATGCACATTCATTTTTTTCTTTAGGTCATTCTCCCACGGTCTCCACAACTCCTTCTTTCCAACACACACCGATCGGTAAACCTCTCTAGCGATGTGTGCCTACCACATACACACACACACACACACTTTCCATCTCATGCTTTCTCTATCCATGCCTCATGTCTCTCATACGGTCCCACACACATGTAAACGCTCGCTCCTCTCTTTCATTAATCTCACAATCGCACACTCCTACCCCTATCTAGCTAGTAGGCCTCTCACGCCACCTCCTAGCTCCATATCTCTCTCTATCTATCCGTCTCTCCGGGCCTACTTTGAAGCACAAGTGTGGTAAAAGGATAGTAACATTGTCCCTTCTCTCTTTTTTTCTCATTTTTTTATTTGGGCCTTTTCTCCTTTTATGGCCTATTTTCTTTCTCTTTTTTTTTATTTTTCGTCCTGAGTCTCATCCCGACTTGTGGGGGAATCATAGTCTCCATCATCCTTTCCTCACTGGGACAATGCTCTAATAATGATGATCATACAACTCGATACTTAGAACAAAATATGACTCTATATGAATGCCTCCGGCGGTGTACCGGGATATGCAATGAATCAAGAGTGACATGTATGAAAGAATTATGAATGGTGGCTATGCCACAAATACGATGTCAACTACATGATCATGCTAAGCAATATGACAATGATGGAGTGTGTCATAATAAACGAACGGTGGAAAGTTGCATGGCAATATATCTCGGAATGGCTATGGAAATGCCATAGTAGGTAGGTATGGTGGATGTTTTGAGGAAGGTATATGGTGGGTGTATGATATCAGCGAAAGGTGCGCGGTATTAGAGAGGCTAGTAATGGTGGAAGGGTGAGAGAAGTGCATATAATCCATGGACTCAACATTAGTCATAAAGAACTCATATACTTATTGCAAAAATCTACAAGTTATCAAAGCAAAGTATTACGTGCATGCTCGTAGGGGGATAGATTGGTAGGAAAATACCATCGCTCGTCCCCGACCGCCACTCATAAGGAAGACAGTCAAAAAATAAATCATGCTCCGACTTTGTCGGCATTCTGGCAACGGGGGTCCCCAGACTTTCCTGCCTGCGGCCTCCCAATGCGGCCCAGCTTCATCAACTCAAGCTCAAGACCCTCGCAAGGGGTCAAGCCTTGCGGGGCAAACGACGGGAGGCTTCCTCAGGAGCAGCCTCATCAGGCAGGCTCGCGAGGAGGCGGAGAGATCAAGGTAGGGGTGCCTCGCGAGGAGCCCGTGATGCAAGCCATGACGATCGAGATTAGGCGGGCGCAAGGCGGGCGCCGGCCTGCGCAGTGTCCTTGTTTCCCCTTCGATGCAAAGGGAGCAAGCACAGGCCAAGGCATCAGGCAAAGGTTACCATTCCAGTGCAACGAGACCAAGACTAGCAGAGCGGCAGGACGGAGGTCACCGTGGAGCCCAAGACGGCATCATCACCAGTGCTTTTGGCAGCCGAAGACCACCTTTGGTCAGGATAACTTGTACTAGATGTTCCCCTTCAAAATGGCCAACTGTTGGCGCCCTTCCCGCTCATTTTTTGGGAAGAGGACCTGGGCCTCTATAAATAGGACGAGCCCCCGAGGTCCAAAGAGGGGGAGAAAAAGAAGAAGTGAGAGAGAAAAAAAGAAGAGGAGAGAAGGGAAAGAAAGAGAGAAAGGTCCGGACCAAGTAGAACACACTGCACCAGCTCAAGAACACCTCTCGCGAGGCCGTTCTTCCCCTGTATTGTTCATCACCAGCCCCTGAGGCAATCCCCTACACCATACACTGGAGTAGGGTATTACACCACATCGGTGGCCCGAACCAGTATAAACGTCGTGTCCTGTGTGTGTTCTAATTTCTAGCCTAGATTTCTTGCGAGCCATAGAAGTGCGAGTCGGTAGGGGAAAGATCTCCGTGCGCACCCAGAGTTCGAACCTTAAGGGTCTGCCGAAACCTGAAATCCGACATTTGGCGCGCCATGGTAGGGGTGCGCCGGAATCTTTCTTCCGCTGTTCGCATGTGATCTTCCGTCGTGTCCATGGCTGACGCTTGTCGGGCTCGCGCTAAGCGCCGGGCTGCTCTCGCCACCCACGTCGCCCAGATGGTGCCCGTCGGCGGACACTCTCATCGTTCCCCGTCGCTTGCCGCCAACGCCGCCACCGGCCCAGTGGGGAACGAGCAGCAGGCCTCGTCTCAGCATCCTTCTGTGCGGCAGGAGGGCCGCACCGCAACCCCGTCACTAAGTCCATCTGGTTCGTCATCCCACGCCCGTAGCGCCCCCACGGACGCGCATGCTGCGCTGCTCCTGGCAAGAGAGCTCCTGCACTACTGCCCCGTCGACGACCTCTACGAGGACTGGCTCGCCCGCATCACCGAGCATGTCAGTGCCGCGGGGGGCTCTCCTTTGCCATCCCTCCCGCTGCCTCGCCCTCCATTCCGCGCAGGGGGTGAGGATCAGGAGGCGCCTCCGCCACCTCCTCCCCAAGAAGGCGCCCTGGCTCCAAGGCGCGCAGCCCTAGGGTGAGACCCTCCACGTCCGGTGCCTGCGCGGCAAGAAGGGAGCTACCAAGAGATCCCTCGTCCACAAGAAGGTGCTCGCGCTCTCCCAGCACCGGTGCGCCAAGATCGCATCCCTGCGCCTCCACGCCGAGACCCCGTGCTACTCCAAGCGGCGGCGCGTGGTAATCACCAGGAGCAGGCCCAGTACTAGCAAAGGGCGCCGGTGGACAAAGTAGGCTGCCGCGCCTTCACCCCCGAGCTACACGGCGTCACATGGCTAGGCAAGTTCAAGCCTGACCTGCCCCCTCGCTACGTTGGCACGGTGGACCCCGCGGAATTCCTGCAGCTCTACGAGCAAGGCATCGAAGCCGCCAACGGAGACGAAAAGATCATGGTGAACTGGTTTCCCATGGCGCTCAAGGACGGCGCCCGCACCTGGCTCCTGATCCTGGCTCCCAGCACGATCTCCTCCTGAGACGAGATGCGCACTTGCTTCATCACCAACTTCTAGGGCACTCGCGACTGGTCCCCGGCCATAAGCGACCTGCGCCACATCAAGCAACAGCTGGGGGAAACCCTGCAGAAATACATCCAGCGCTTCAACAAAGCTCGCCTCAGGATCCCCAGGGTGACTGAGGAAGCCATTATCTCACCCTTCTCCGACGGTGTGCGCGACATCAAGATGAAGGAGGAGCTGGCAATCCATGAAGACCTGTGCACATCCCTAGAGCTGTTCAACTTGGCGACCAAGTGCGCCAGGGCTGAGGAAGGACGCCTCTCCCTCCTCGAGCTCCCGGCTGCTGACCCAGAAGAGAAAAAGCCCAAGGCCAAGGACATGAAGCATAAGGGAGCTGCCGTGCTCGCAACGGAACCAGACACCAAGCGAGGCTGGGATCAGCCTGAGTCATCCAAGGGCAGCCGATACTGCGTGTACCACGACCTCCACACCCACAAAACCAACGAATGCCAAGAGCTCAGGGCCGTGCGAGATGGGCGTATCGGCCGACGCCCCAAGTGCAACGACAGGGGCTATGGCCGAGGAGGAGGAAGAGGTGGAGGACGATGGGAAGACCGTGGCCCTCGCCAAGGGTGGCGTGACCGACCTCGCGAGGATCGCTGGCAGGACCAGCCTCGCGAGGGAGGCTAGAGGGATCAGCCTCGTGAAGATCGCCCGCACGGTAACACAGGCCTCCCTCCTCTACCACCACCACCAAGAAGGAACAAAGACCAACATCAAGACGAGGGGGCTGGGGGCTTCCAGGATCCGCGCGGAATCGCTTGCATCTTGGGTGGCGCCCAGGCCCCAACATCATAGCGCATCTTCAAGCAGTTTGCTCGTGAGGTGAATGCAGTCCTCCCCAAGCTTCAGGCCACGCGCCCTCTCAGGTGGTCTGCGTGCGCCATCACATTCAGCTTAGCGGATCAGCTCAAGTGCCTGGCAATGGCCGGAGTTCTTCTGATGCTTTGCTCCCCAGTCATCAGCAATGTGCAGGTCACCAAGACCCTCGTGGATGGCGGAGCAGGACTCAACGTCCTGTCCGTCTGGACGTTCGACAATCTCCAAGTGCCGTATGATTAGCTCCAGCCGACCAGGCCTTTCTCAGGAGTCACTGATGGTTCCACCGTTACGATAGGTCAAGTTCGCCTGCCAGTCACCTTCGGGCAGCGCAACAACTACCGCACCGAGCTCATTGACTTCAACGTCGCCCACATTCGCCTGCCATACAACGCCATCCTCGGGTACCCAGCCCTAGCCAAGTTCATGGCAGTGACTTACCATGGCTACAATGTCCTCACTTGAGCGTGCGTTCCAAGCCGCAGCAATCGAAGACCTAGATCACAGGAGCGGAAGACTTCCCGAGGCGTCCCTTAAGAAGAAGAAGGCTTCGCTTGGCCCAAGCCATAAGGAGGCAGGCGCCTCCGGAGGTGTTGCGTCAGGATTCGCGCCCGTTCTGGGAGCGCCACCCTCTATCGCTTAGGAAAGCGCGCCCGGTGCCCTCCTCAGGCAGGGCTCGGGGGCTCTTTCTTGGAGAGCCACCGACTTTGCCAAGGTCATGAGGGAGGCGCTCGGGCACCACTTGGAGGGGTGCTTCCGGGAATGTTTCCCTCAGGAAGGTACGAGACAAGGAAGACAAAACCCTCAGGAGTTCATCGCAGGAAACACCCAGGAGCTACAGGAGTCGAGAGTCATGCGCGGCGGCCGCCGCTTGCTCACTGTGGCCCCACATCCAGGCGAGGATGGTGGGCTGCACGTCTGCATCGACATGCCAGGGCTCAACCAAGCCGCATCTCAGGAGCGCCTCTAGCCTTCGTGCATGGGGCGTTGCGGGGGTCCACCTCACAGCTACGTTCGCATACCTTTCGGCCTGCCGAACGCGGTCGCCGCTCATCAGCGCCTGCTGAGAAGCATTCTGGAGGCTCAGGAGGTCAGGCATCATGCGGTCCTGGCGGAGGTGGAGATGGCCCTCGAAGACCTACCCGTGCCCCTAGAGCCTCCCGAGGCTCCTGGGCCTGGGGGCTCGTGAGGGTCGACGTCTTCACCGCGCGTCGCCCACTTCTGCGGCATCGCTTCATCTTCAACAGCATCAGGTGACATCTTTCAAGTTCCATTTTTAGCTGGGAGAGCCCACAGGGCTGCGTCGTTCCCAGGTCGCGTGGGTCCGTCCCTACGGCACGTATCCGTTTTACTTACGCACCTTGCTTACCTTGTTGGGGGCGCCCCTCAGGCTGCATCATCCCCAAACTGCTCGGGCCTGGCCCAGCGGCATTTTCTTTTCCCGCATCTACTTGAAATGAATTTGCCCCTCCGCGCTTAATCTGGTTCCCATGATCGTCATCTATTGCTTATCGCGGACTTCTCCGCTCTCATGCAAAGCGCTTGCACGTTAAAAGGGGGGCACCTGAGCATCGCGACTCATGAGCTCCTACTGGCTCTCCAGTCCTCACCCCTGGCCTTGACCCACGGCATCGCGACCTGTCATACCAGCGGCGGCTGAGCTCGCTCGAGGGCCGGGACCTGAGGACGTAGAGCATTTGCATTCTAACCACCCTGCAGGAACACACTATTGATAAAGGCTCAGAGCCAAGCGCAACCCGGCTCGAGGTAGGATCTCGTGAGTCCCGCACTGGCTCACGAGTGCCCAGATACACCTCTCCTAGCCCTACCGTGCCGGCCGCGTGTCAGGGTGGGGCTGTACATGCCCCGGGAGCTCCTCCCGGAGGGGAGCCCCCTCCCACGTACCAGTGGAAGCACCATGCTCCGCGCTGGCTGATGACACTGCCGAGGAGCGGCTATGCCCGTACACATACGGAAGCGCTATGCTCCGCGCTGGTGATAAACAACTGAGGGCAGCCCACGGCCGTACCAACCTCAGGGAGCCCGGAGCTCAGTGTCTGGCACCATCGCAACGCCTCCCCATGGGAGTGCCGCGCGAGGGGGCTAGACACGGGGGCTGTGCCCGGGCCATGCTCGAGCGCACGCCACCCAGCCAGGTCCCTCGGACCAGGTCATCGCGCGCCCCTCCCCGAGCGGAGCCAAGGTATGAAAACCCGTTTGAACGTCAAGGGTGACTCCTGAGCATCGCGACTCAGGGGCCTAACTTGCCACGTAGCCCCTCACTCCTTAGTCCCGTCCTGGTTTCCGATCGGGGCTAACGGCGGTTGAGGTATGCACGGGGCCGGGCCCTGCCAACGCAGAACGACCAATCTACTCCTTTGCTCCCCCTTTCCCTACTTGTTGCTCGCGCGTCAAGGGGGACTCCTGAGCATCGCAACTCAGGAGCCTAACTTGCCACGTAGCCCCTCACTCCTTAGTCCTGTCCTGGTTTCCGGTCGGGGCTAACGGCGGTTGAGGCATGCGCGGGGCCGGGCCCTGCCGACGTAGAGAGCAAACAAATAGGAGGGAAAAATACAAATTCCAGGGAATTTAAAGCAAATATTACAAGCCATAGATTTTTTTTCACAACACCAAACACAAGTTTAAACGCCTCCGCGAGGCATGGTACATGTTGCAGGGGTAAAAATAGGACAGAAGCCACGAAGGGATCACTCTCCGCTGGCGCCGCCGCCTATGGTGGAGTCACGCTGGGCGACTCCACCTCCTGAGGTACTGAAGGCACGGAACCTCCCCAGCAAAGCCTCGGCTCGGCCTTTCATGGCCTCAGCGGCAGCGGCGGCAAGGTCACCGCTCACGGGTTCCAGCAGGCTGTCGAAGTCGACGTTGGGATCGCGCAGGTAGACGTGGCTGAGGACACGCGCCAGCGCTGCAGAACACAGGGCACGGGCCTCGGCCTCGGCCATGGGGCCAAGGCCATCTGCGACATCTTCAGGAGCATGGACCAGGAAGGGAAGCAGCTCGGCAGGGCCGTCCTCCGCACCAGCCAACGGCTCCTCCAAGCCGCCCTCGTAAAGCGTCTTCAGCGCGGCGTGAGCTTTCTTCTCCAGCTGCACGAAGGCCACCCGATCCTCGGCAAGCACCTTCGCCTTGGCGTCTAGCTTGGTCCTCTCCGCCTTCGGCGACCGCTCTAGCGTTTCCAACCGGTCGCAGCGGTCATCAATCTTTGTGCCCCGGTCCTTGATGGTAGCCTCCCGAGTTCATCTCCTTCTCCTCCTCCTGGCGGCCGCGGACCTCCTTGGCAAGCTCGTCGCGCAGGCCTTGCAGCTCGACCTCCAGCGCCTCGCAGCGGCCTTGGGCAGCTGCGGCGTCACCCAGGGGAGCGTCGCGAGCGGCCTTGGCTTGGCTGGCGGCCTGCTTCTCCCCATCGGAGGCCGACATGGCCTGGCTCAGTGCTACTCGGATGGAGGTGGCAGAACGCGCCCAGCCAGAAGCTAGATCCAGGCGCCCGGCCATTAGGCGAGGGTCCGCACTCAGAAGATCCTCCCGCAGTTGGCTCAGTTTGTTGGCGATCCTGTCCAGGACAGCGGCAGAGGGATCAGAAGAGACGGGAACCAGTGGAGCGGGTGGAGAGGACGGCAACATGATCACAGCTTGGCAGGAAGGAACCCCCTGGACCTTGGCTACCCCGACTGCAGCATCGAGCGCAGCTGCCTCCAGGGTCAGCGGGGCCACGGGGGCTAACTCCTCGCCGAAGCGTCCCAGTTGGCCTCGCGAAGACAATCGGGCAGGGGAGGCGCGAGCCTTGGCGTCTCCTTCCTAGCAGATGAAGGCGCCACCCCGGCAGATGGAATCGCCCCGAGCAGGACCGTAGAAGCCCCTCTCAACCTCTTCGCTGCAGGTGCCGGCCTGGCAAAAGAATGCAGACGTCAAGCCTCGGCGGCAGAAACCAAGCGAAGCATGGATCGAGCACTTACTGGTCGTCGCTCGTGGACTCAAGCAGCTTCCGGCCAAACTTGAAGCTCGAGAGCCTGCAGCTGGGGTCAGCCTTGGGAGGCCCGGAGGCAGAAGGCACGTCAGGAGGGTTGGAACTGGCCTCAGATCGCCCGGGGATTAGAGCAGACCCTGGGAGAACTAGCCCCGACCTGCCCTTCCTTGTGACCAAGGGAGAGTCCTCCCCTGCTCGCCTGGCGCCGGCCTCATCGTCGTCCGGCATGGAGCGGAGGTCCCGGGACCTACGCCGAGGGAAGGACTCCCCCGACTCCTCGCCAGTCGCCTCAGAGTCAGACTCTTCCTCCTCCGCCTCTTCTTCCCTCTCACTCCCACTAGAGCTGCCGGAGGACACGTCCACCATCGCCAGCGCCGCCAGATCCTCAGGAGCATACGCAGGCACCAGCCCCTCACCATTGAAGGTGGGCATGGAGTTCACCACCTGCTCCCGGTCGTCACGAAGGAACAGGGGGACGGGGGCGCCCACCGGGCTCGCCACGTCTGCCCCAACCAAGGAGTGGAGGGCCGCGACCAGATCCTCGTCGGCAGGGCCTCGGAGATTAGGCGCAGGGCGGTGTCCGCTTCCCCAAGCCTCCACAATGGGAGCGAGTATTCCTGGAGTGGAGCCACCCGGTGCTACAAGAACTCCCTCAGGAGTGTAGCCCCGGTCAGCTTTGCCGCCCCCAAGTTGCCTGGCCTCAGGTCCGCATTCATCCTCTTCAGCACCGCCTTCGCACGGGGGTCAACGAGCTCCGCACGGGACCACACGTCAACGACCTTGGGCTGCCCCGTCGGCAACACCAGTCGGGGGTGGAGGCGCCCGACGTCCACCATGACCCTCTTGCTCCGGAAGCCTTCAATTCTCTTCCCAGGCTTCGAGATAGCATTGGAGTTGGAGTATGCGATAAAGCTCGCGCATGCGGAGACATGGGCACGAGAAACCCGGAGGGAAAAATAGTGGCGCAACAAGGCCACCGAGGGCTTCACCCCAACGCGAGCCTCGCAATAGTAAGTGAAAATCGCCAGGAGAAGAACAGAGTTGGGGTGGAGATGCATAGATTGCAAGTTGTATTGGCAGAGAACAACAAAGAAGAACTCGAAGAAAGGAGGCACCAGACCGGCGATGATGGTGCTCACAAAGAACGGATAGAAGGTGCTCCCCTTGCCCTCAGGCTGGTCGAAGCCGGTCTTGAGCACAGTCGCCCCCTTGCCGCCCTGCGCGACCGTCATCAGGCGCGTGAGGGCAAGGTTCTTCTCCGACAAGTTCAGGGGATCCAGAGCCGGAGAGTACCAGGCCTCGGTTGGGGACTTGCGAGGCGCCATGACATGCTGGATGGGAAGGATTGAGACAGATCTAGAGGATTTCAGGAGCAGGAAGGAGAAGAGCGAGAAAGGGGATCTAGGGCAAGGTGAATGAGAACAAAGCAAGTAAGCCGGGCCCGGGCACCTCTTTGTCAGATGGGCGGTTATCGAGGCGTCGTGCAGAAGCGCGGACGCCCACGTCCAATCAATCGCCACGCGGTGCCCAAGGCCGCAGGCTATTGGGGTCCACAGCGCTTCGTGCTTGCCCCTTAGCTTCTCTGCTAAGCCAAGCCTGGGCGCACCTTGGCCCCGGGGGCTACTATCGGCGGTCTGGGAACGGGGGTCTCCAGACTTGCCTGCCTGCGGCCTGCGGCGTGGCTTGAGTGGGGGCCCAGTGCGGCCCTGCTTCATCAACACAAGATCAAGACCCTCGCAAGGGGCCAAGCCTTGCGGGGCGGACGACAGGAGGCTTCCTCAGGAGCAGCCTCATCAGGCGGGCTCGCGAGGAGGCGGAGAGATCAAGGCAGGGGTGCCTCGCGAGGAGCCTGTGACGCAAGCCATGACGATCGACATTAGGCGGGCTCTAGGTGGGCGCCGGCCTGCGCAGTGTCCTTGTTTCCCCTTTGATGCAAAGGGAGCAAGCACAGGCCAAGGCATCGGTCAAAGGTTACCGTTCCAGTGCAATGAGACCAAGACCAGCAGAGCGGCAGGACGGAGGTCACCATGGAGCCCAAGACGGCGTCATGACCAGTCCTTTTGGCAGCCCAAGACCACCTTTGGTCAGAATAACTTGTACTAGATGTTCCCTTTCAAAATGGCCACCTGTTGGCGCCCTTCCCGCTCATTTTTTGGGAAGAGGATCAGGGCCTCTATAAATAGGACTAGCCCCCGACGTTCAAAGAGGGGGAGAAAAAGAAGAAGGGAGAGAGAAAAAAGAAGAGGAGAGAAGGGAAAGAAAGAGAGAAAGGTCCGGACCAAGTAGAACACACTGCACCAGCTCAAGAACACCTCCCGCGAGGCCGTTCTTCCCCTGTATTGTTCATCACCAGCCCCTGAGGCAATCCACTACACCACACACTGGAGTAGGGTATTACACCACATCAGTTTCCCGAACCAGTATAAGCGTCGTGTCCCGTCTGTGTTCTTCTTTCTAGGCTAGATTTCTTGCGAGCCATAGAAGCTCGAGTCGGTAGGGGAAAGATCTCGGTGCGCACCCCAGTGTTCGAACCTTAAGGGTTTGCTGGAACCCGAAATCCGACAGACTTCATCACATAACGGTCACCATACGTGCATGCTACAGGAATCACAAACCTTAACACAAGTATTTATCAAATTCACAACTACTCAACTAGCATAACTTTAATATCACCATCTTCATATCTCAAAACAATTATCAAGCATCAAACTTCTCATAGCATTCAACACACTCATAAGAAAGTTTTTACTATTCTTGAGTTCCAAGCATATTAGGATTATTTAAGCAAATTACCATGCTATTTAAGACTCTCAAAATAATCTAAGTGAAGCATGAGAGATCAATAGTTTCTATAAAACAAATCCACCACCGGGCTCTAAAAGATATAAGTGAAGTACTCGAGCAAAACTGTATAACTCAAATGATATAAGTGAAGCACATAGAGTATTCTAACAAATTCCAAATCATGTATGGCTCTCTCAAAAGGTGTGTACAGAAAGGATTATTGTGGTAAACTAAAAAGCAAAGACTCAAATCATACAAGACGCTCCAAGCAAAACACATATCATGTGGTGAATAAAAATATAGCTCCAAGTAAAGTTACCGATAGAAGTTGCCGAAAAGAGGGGATGCCTTCCGGGGCATCCCCAAGCTTTAGCTTTTAGGTGTCCTTAGATTATCTTGGGGTGCCATGGGCATCCCCAAGCTTAGGCTCTTGCCACTCCTTGTTCCATACTCCATCAAATCTTTAACCAAAACTTGAAAACTTCACAACACAAAACTTAAAGTAGAAAATCTCGTGAGCTCCGTTAGCGAAAGAAAACAAAAGACCACTTTAAGGTACTGTAATTAACTCATTCTTTATTTATATTGGTGTTAAACCTACTGTATTCCATCTTCTCTATGGTTTATAAACAATTTTACTAGCCATAGATTCATCAAAATAAGCAAACAACACACGAAAAACAGAATCTGTCAAAAACAGAACAGTATGTAGTAATCTGTAGCTAGATCAAGATCTGGAACCCCAAAAATTCTAAAATAAATTTCTGGACGTGAGGAATTTATCTATTAATCATCTGAAAAAATAATTTACTAAATAGAATTCTCCAAATAAAAATGGCAGCAGTTCTTGTGAGCGCTAAAGTTTCTGTTTTTACAGCAAGATATCAAGACTTTCCCCAAGTCTTCCCAACGGTTCTACTTGGCACAAACACTAATTAAACACAAAAAACAAAACCTAAACAAAGGCTAGATAAATTATTTATTACTAAACAGGAGAAAAAAGCATGGAATAAAAATAAAATAGGGTTGCCTCCCAACAAGCGCTATCGTTTAACTCCCCTAGCTAGGCATAAAAAGCAAGGATAGATCTAGGTATTGCCATAATAGTAAGATAGATCATTAAAACTCATTTCATATTATCTATGTTCGGCAGCAAGTTTTCTTTGAGGCAAGCAAAGGTAATCAAAAGGTCTAAATTTAATGGGATAAAAGTCCCCAAGATCAACCTTGGGAGGTATAGGTTCCTCCTTTGGTCCTTCGTATTGCACAACTAATTCATCATTATAAGCATTCTTTTGACAGAACTTTGTGAGCCTATATTCAAGAGAATATCCTAGTTAATTATTTAGAATGGCCAAATCATCATTAAGTTCATAAATTCTATCAACTAAAACATTGGTAGGAACCCTTTTTCTAAGATTTTCATTGAAGGCAACATAGTCTAGAGATTGAAAACACATTATTTCTTCTTGATCAAAAAGCACTACTAGGGAAAAGGTTATAGACAGACGCTTACTAGTAGTGAGGGTTTATAACCCTCACTACTGCTACTTACTAGTAGCGCGGGTTTTTAACCCTCGCTACTACTAAGTTGATACTAGTAGCGCGGGTTTTTAACCATCGCTACTACTAAGCGGTGTCTACCGTGCCCTCCCGGGACATGCCATAGTAGTAGCGAGGGGTACAAACCCGCGCTACTACTAAGTTGATAGTTGTAGCGCAGTTTTACACCCCTCGCTACTACTAAGTACGAGGTAGGTGAAATCCCCATATCCTCAGCCGAATGCCTCCTCTCTCGCTCATTTTCCCCCTCTCTCACTTTCCTCGTCTCTCCCTCAGACTCCAGCGGTGGCCGCCGCTGGTACACTCTGCTTTCTTCGCCCCTCCCTCTCCGAGATCCCTTTAGTGGGCGGTCACCGGAGCTCCTCGCCGCTGCCAAGATGCGGAAGCGCGACAACGACATCCTCCTACTCGCTGCCTTCACCGTCTTCTTCTTGCTCGAGGTCAGCCCTCCTCCCCCCCTCTCCGATTCGATGCAAAATGCTAGCTGACCCATCCCCCTTCTCCTCCGGTAGCACGAGGGCGACTTCTTGTTCCGGAAGACGTGGACCGCCTCCTGCCGCCACTCGTCGCCGACCTCAACGGCGACGGCCGCCGCGAGGTGTTGCTCCCCACGCAAGATGCCAAGATGCAGGTCCTCCAGCTCCTAGCCCACGCCGGGCTGGCCTCCGCGGCTGCCCTCGACGGCTTCCATGAGGCACGCGTCATGGACGAGATCTCCCTGCTCCCGGCCAACATGCAAGCGTCATGGGGTCGAGATTTTTTTTTGGTTTTTCAAATTAATAGTAGTAGCGCGGGTCACAGACACGTGCTACTACTAACACACCGTTGATTGTCGGCAAAACATTGAGATGCATGGTTTTTTAATTCTAGTAAATCCAAAACTCGTCTGAAATTCATGAAACTTGGCATGTTATCATGGAGCGGCATCAACATGTCGTGGTACAAATTTTGTCGCATATGGGGCAGGTTTGGGTATATGCTTCTCACAAACCGGAGCTTCTGACAACAAGCATGATGGTTTTCGGTAGGGAACGTCCCACCTTTGGGGACGAAACGATATCCATTGCCTCTTATTGCTTTCAAATTTTTTTCTCATGTCAACATGGAACAACAGGGGTATTGTGTGAATTTTTGTGATTTTTCGGGAATCGTTTGGACATTTTTATGCATTAACTGAGTTTTCAAGGCATTTTATATGCATAATTCAAATTCGAACTACATGCACATGCTCCAGTGCATATAAATTGGTTGAAAAATCAAATATTTATCCTTGGGTGCATGCTTAATTAGGTCCCATGCAAGAAATGGGCATGAATTTCGAACACCGAGGCACTATTGATTGCTGGCAAAACATTGAGATGCATGATTTTTAAATTCTAGTAAATCCAAAAATCGTCTGAAATTCATGAAACTTGGCATGCTATCATGGAGCGGCATCAACATGTCGTGGGACGAATTTTGTCCCATATGGGGCAGGTTTGGGTATAAGCTTATCAAAAACCGGAGCATCTCACAACAAGCATGATGGTTTTTGGAAGGGAATGTCCCACATTCGGGGATAAAACGATATCCATTGCCTCTTATTGCTTTCAATTTTTTTTTCTCGTGTCAACATAGAACAACAGGAGTGTTCTTTGAATTTTTGTGATTTTTCGGGGTTCGTTTGGACATTTTTATGCATTACCTGAATTTTCAATGCATTTCATGTGCATAATTCAAATTTGAACTACATGCACATGCTCCGGTGCATATAAATTGGTTGAAAAATCAAATATTTGTCATTGGGTGCATGCTTAATTAGGTCCCATGCAAGAAATGGGCATGAATTTCAAACACTGAGGCACTGTTGATTGCCGGCAAAACATTGAGATGCCTGGTTTTTAAATTCTAGTGAATCCAAAACTCGTCTCAAATTCATGAAACTTGGCATGCTATCATGGAGTGGCATCAACATGCATGCCATGGTACACATTTTGTCCCGTATGGGGAAGGTTTGTGTATATGCTTCTCACAAACCGGAGCTTCTCACAACAAGCATGATGGTTTTCAGTAGGGAACGTCGCACCTTTGGGGACGAAACGATGTCCATTAACTCTTATTGCTTTCAAATATTTTTCTCATGTCAACATAGAACAACAGGGGTGTTGTGTGAATTTTTGTGATTTTTCGGGGTTCGTTTGGACATTTTTATGCATTAACTGAGCTTCTAATGCATTTTATGTGCATAATTCAAATTTGAACTACATGCACATGCTCCAGTGCATATAAATTGGTTGAAAAATTAAATTTGTGTCCTTGGGTGCATGCTTAGGTCCCATGCAAGAAATTAATGCCGGCAAAACATTGAGATGCATGGTTTTTAAATTCTAGTAAATCCAAAACTAGTCTGAAATTCATGAAACTTGGCATGCTATCATGGAGCGGCATCAATATGCTATGGTACAAATTTTGTCCCATATGGGGCAGGTTTGGGTATATGCTTCTCACAAACCGGAGCTTCTCACAACAAGTGTGATGGTTTTCGGTAGGGAACGTCCTACCTTTGGGGATGAAACGATGTCCATTGCCTCTTATTGCTTTCAAATTTTTTCTCGTGTCAACATAGAACAACAAGAGTGTTGTGTGAATTTTTGTGATTTTTCGGGGTTCCTTTGGACATGTTTATGCATTAACTGAGTTTTCAATGCATTTTATGTGCATAATTCAAATTTGAACTACATGCACATACTCCAGTGCATATAAATTGGTTAAAAATAAAATCTATGTCCATGGGTGCATGCCTAGGTCCCAGGCAAGAAATGGGCATGAATTTCAAACACCGGGGTGCCATTGATTGCCGGCAAAACATTGAGATGCATGGTTTTTAAATTCTAGTAAATCCAAAACTCGTCTGAAATTCCTGAAACTTGGCATGCTATCATTGAGTGGCATCAACATGCCGTGGTACAAATTTTGTACCATATGGGGCAGGTATAGGTATATGCTTCTCACAAACCGGAGCTTCTCACTACAAGCATGATTGTTTTCGGTAGGCAATGTCCCACCTTTGGGGACGGAACGATATCCATTGCCTCTTATTGCTTTCGAATTTTTTTCTCGTGTCAACATGGAACAACAGGAGTGTTGTGTGAATTTTTGTGATTTTTCGGGGTTCATTTGGACATTTTTATGCATTAACTGAGTTTTCAATGCATTTTATGTGCATAATTCAAATTTGAACTACATGCACATACTACAGTGCATATAAATTGCTTGAAAAATCAAATTTTTGTCCTTGGGTGCATGCCTAGGTCCCATGCAAGAAATGGGCATGAATTTCAAACACCGGGACACCATTGATTGCCGGCAAAACATTGAGATGCATGGTTTTTAAATTCTAGTAAATCCAAAACTCGTCTGAAAGTCATGAAACTTGGCCTGCGATCATGGAGCGGCATCATCATGCCGTGGTACAAATTTTGTCCCATATGGGGCAGTTTTGGGTATATGCTTCTCACAAACCGGAGCTTCTCACAACAAGCATGATGGTTTTCGGTAGGGAACGTCCCACCTTTGGGGAAGAAATGATATCCATTGCCTCTTATTGCTTTCAATTTTTTTTCTCTTGTCAACATGGAACAACAGGAGTGTTGTGTGAATTTTTGTGATTTTTCGGGGTTCGTTTGGACATTTCTATCCATTAACTGAGTTTTCAATGCATTTTATTTGCATAATTCAAATTCGAACTACATGCACATGCTTCAATGCATATAAATTGGTTGAAAAATCAAATCTGTGTCCTTGGGTGCATGCTTAGGTCCCATGCAAGAAATGGGCATGAATTTCAAACACCGGGGCACCGTTGATTGCCGACAAAACATTGAGATGCATGGTTTTTAAATTCTAGTAATCGAAAACTTGTCTGAATTTCATGAAACTTGGCATGCTATCATGGAGCGACATCAACATGTCGTGGTACAAATTTTGTCCCATATGGGGCAGGTTTGGGTACATGCTTCTCACAAACCGGAGCTTCTCACAACAAGCATGATGGTTTTTGGTAGGGAATGTCCCACCTTTGGGGATGAAATGATATCCATTGCCTCGTATTGCTTTAAAAAAATTTCTCGTGTCAACAAATAAGAATAGGAGTGTTGTGTGAATTTTTGTGATGTTTCGGGGTTCGTTTGGACATTTTTTATGCGTTAACTGAGCTTTAAATGCATTTTATGTGCACAATTCAAGTTTGAACTACATGCACATGCTCCAATGCATTTAAATTGGTTGAAAAATCAAATCTGTGTCCTTGGGTGCTTGCTTAGGTCCCATGCAAGAAATGGGCATGAGTTTCAAACACCGAGGCACCGTTGATTGCCGGCAAAACATTGAGATGCATGGTTTTTAAATTCTAGTAAATCCAAAACTCGTCTAAAATTCATGAAACTTGGCATGCTATAATGGAGCAGCATCAACATGCCGTGGTACAAATTTTGTCGCATATGGGGCCGGTTTGGGTATATGCTTCTCACAAACCGGAGCTTCTCACAACAAGCATGATGTTTTTCGGTTGGGAACGTCCCACCTTTGGGGACGAAACGATATCCATTATCTCTTATAGCTTTCAAATTTTTTCTCGTGTCAACATAGAACAACAGGAGTGTTTTGTGAATTTTTGTGATTTTTTGGGGTTCGTTGCGACATTTTTATGCATTAACTGAATTTTCAATGGATTTTACGTGCATAATTCAAATTTTAACTACATGCACATACTCGAGTGCATATAAATTGCTTGAAAAATCAAATCTGTGTCCTTGGGTGGATGCCTAGGTCCCATGCAAGAAATGGGCGTGAATTTCAAACATCGGGGGACCATTTATTCCTGGCAAAACATTGAGATGCATGGTTTTCAAATTCTAGTAAATCCAAAACTCGTCTGAAATTCATGAAACTTGGCATGCTATCATGGAGCGGCTTCAACATGCCGTGGTACAATTTTTGTCCCATATGGGGCACGTTTGTGTATATGCTTCTCACAAACCGGAGCTTCTCACAACAAGGATGATGGTTTTCGGTAGGGAACGTCCCACCTTTGGGGATGAAACGATCTCCATTGACTCTTATTGCTTTGAATTATTTTTCTCGTGTCAACATAGTACAACAGGATTGTTGTGTGAATTTTTGTGATTTTTGGGGTTTGGTCAGACATTTTTATGCATTAACTAAGCTTCCAATGCATTTTATGTGCATAATTCAAGTTTGAACTACATGCACATGCTCCAATGCATATAGATTGGTTGGAAAATCAAATGTCCATCCTTGTGTGCAAGCTTAGGTCCCATGCAAGAAATGGGCATGAGTTTCAAACACCGGGGCACCGTTGATTGCCGGCAAACATTGAGATGCGTTGTTTTTAAATTCTAGTAAATCCAAAATCTTTTGAAATTCATGAAACTTGGCACGCTATCATGGGGTGGCATCAACATGCCGTGGTACAAATTTTGTCCCATATGGGGCAGGTTTGGGTATATGCTTCTCACAAACCGGAGCTTCTCACAACAAGCATGATGGTTTTCGGTAGGGAACGTCCCACCTTTGGGAACGAAACGATATCCATTACCTCTTATTGCTTTCAAATTTTTTTCTCATGTCAACATAGAATAACAAGAGTGTTGTTTGAATTTTTGTGATTTTTCGGGGTTCATTTACACATTTTTATGCATTAACTGAGTTCATAATTCAAATTTGAACTACATTCAGATGCTCCAGTGCATATAAATTGGTTGAAAAATCAAATCTTTGTCCTTGGGTGCATGCTTAGGTCCCATGCGAGAAATGGGGATGAATTTCAAACACCGGGGCATCGTTGATTGTCGGCAAAACATTGAGATGTCTAGTTTTTAAATTCTAGTAAATCGAAAACTCGTCTAAAATTCATGAAACTTGGCATGCTATCATGGAGCGGCATCAACATGACGTGGTACAAATTTTGTCCCATATGGGGCAGGT
Source organism: Triticum urartu (assembly GCF_003073215.2). Classification (NCBI taxonomy): domain Eukaryota; kingdom Viridiplantae; phylum Streptophyta; class Magnoliopsida; order Poales; family Poaceae; genus Triticum; species Triticum urartu. Next base: position 421,390,179 of record NC_053027.1, read on the forward strand.
TTGGGTATATGCTTCTCACAAACCGGAGCTTCTCACAACAAGCGTGATGGTTTTCGGTAGGGAACGTCCCACCTTTGGGGACGACACGATATCCATTGCCTCTTATTGCTTTGAATTTTTTTTCTCGTGTCAACATGGAACAACATGAGTGTTGTGTGAATTTTTGTGATTTTTCAGGGTTCATTTGGACATTTTTATGCATTAACTAAGTTTTGAATGCATTTTATGTGCATAATTCAAATTAGAACTACATGCGCATGCTCCAGTGCATATAAATTGGTTGGAAAATCAAATATGTGTCCTTGGGTGCATGCTTAGGTCCCATGCTAGAAATGGGCATGAATTTCTAACACCGGGGCACTATTGATTTCCGGCAAAACATTGAGATGCATGGTTTTTAAATTCTAGTAAATTTATAACTCGTCTGAAATTCATGAAACTTGGCATGCTATCATGGGGCGGCATCAACATGTCGTGGTGCAAATTTTGTTCCGTATGGGGCAGGTTTGGGTATATGCTTCTCACGAACCGGAGCTTCTCACAACAAACATGATTGTTTTCGGTAGGGAACGTCCCACATTTGGGGACGAAACGATATCCATTGCCTCTTATTCCTTTCAATTTTTTTTCTCATGTCAACATAGAACAACAGGAGTGTTGTTTGAATTTTTGTGATTTTTCGGGGTTCGTTTGGACATTTTTATGCATTAACTGAGTTTTCAATGCATTTTATGTGCATGATTCAAATTTTAACTATATGCACATGCTCCAGTGCATATAAATTGGTTGAGAAAACAAATATGTGTCCTCGGGTGCATTCTTAGGTCCCATGCAAGAAATGGGCATGAATTTCAAACACTCGGGCACCGTTGATTGCCGGCAAAACATTGAGATGCCTAGTTTTAGATTCTAGTAAATCCCAAATTCTGTTAACCATTCATGTGATGCCACGTGTCTTGGTTTTAATGGCTGTAGGAGGTGCCATGCGGAAAACTTCTTGAACTTAACTGAATGGGAGGCGTGCGAGCGTCGTCCGGTGCGCTGGCTGAGTGAGAGGCGTGCAAGCTGACCTCGAGTGCGTAGGCTCACCGGGAAGCGTGTGAGCTGTACACTGCGCAGGCTCACTGGGAAGCGAGCCCTTTGATTTCCATGGCCGCCCGCCTTGCTCGCGTCCTCTCCATTAATGGTGCCCAAGCCGCAATTTAATTCCCTTTTTAAATATAAAACACTCATCGCAAACGTTTTAGTTAGAACACTCGTATGCAAACCGATAGCTTCCCCAGGAAGCCAAGAGAAAATGTGCCGAGCAGGATTTTTGCAGCTCTTGATCGCAAACGATTTAGATAGAACACCCGGATGTAAAGTGAGAGCAGCGCAGGATTTGTGCATCCCTTCAACGCAAACGATTGTTCTGGATGACCCGTGTGCAACCATGTACAAACAATTTGGTAAGATTTGCATCTGTCATATTGGGTATGTTGCCATTTGTCAAATTGGAAAGATTTACATTTGTTGATCTAGTAACGTTGCCATTTGTCAATCCTTGTAACACTGCGATTTTTCAAAATATGCAGCTAGAAATCATTAGCACTATGTAATTTTTGCAACTAAAATTCAGTAGTTAAGCTAGAAATCATTCCCCAATTGTTGCCAACCAGGTACTGAAATAGCAAGTTCAACTATATATACTAGCTAATTTTAAGTACGTTGTACAGTTCGACCAAACATCTATAGTCAGATGAACTGAACAAAATAGCCCCTAAGTACTACTACATACTACCACGAAGGGGCTTTGTGCTACTTCCGGCAGCCTCTCCTCTGCTGAGCGCGCTCAGTAAGAGGAAGAGGAGGAGGAGCCTACCGACGAGTTGGACAAATGCAAAACGGTGCCCCGCCTCCGCGTCGGCATGTGATGTGGCCACGACTGCGGTAAGGCTCTTTGTGTGCTCGTCGAGGTGGTCCTCCTCTTCCCGCAGGAACTTGATGTAGTGCGCAAGGTTGCTGACGCACGTGCGGGCATCCACCTCCACCCCCTCCTTCGGGCGTCGGTGGCGGAGCGGGTGATGATCCCGGTGGTCGTCGGTGGGCTGGCAGCCCGGCGGCCGACGATGGGGTGGCGGCAAAACCACCACCTCCCGCCTTCGGGCCGCGGTGGTAGAGCGGGTGATGGCCATGGTGGCTGGCAGTGGGGTGGCGGCCACGAGGGCCACCTCCCGCCTTCGGGCCGCAACGGCGGAGCGAGAGATTGCCCTGGCTTTCGATGGTGGTGTGGCGACAACGGCAGCCGACAGCAGCGGCCGATGGGCGGAGGCGGCGGAGCGTGTGGTGGGTGTTCCATGCACATCCAACAGGGACGCCACGCGCCCTACACTATGTCAGGGACTGCGCTGCCGCCGCAGTGTAGCCTCCCACCTAGAGCTGTCCTCTGATGATGACGGAGTGGCTGAGCGACGACGACGGACTGGTGCCATTGGCGATTGTGGAAGAAGCAAACGAGATAAGCTACACGGAGGGAGGGGAAAATGCGACGCAGGACTCGCCGGTCGTGAGGGTTTTTATAGCAGGCCGGCAAGCATTGGGATTTTGGGGGATTTCATGGAGTTGGGCGGGAAGCTTGCGCGGGAACCTACGAGGTTGTGTGGTAACGGGCTCACCAACGATTCATTGGCGCCACCATTTGGCCAAAAGAACACCCCCCGTGCACTGCGCAAGCTTGCGGTGTAAGCCGTCTGCGGCAGCGGGGTGACAAGACGTGCGAGAGGAGGACGAGAGGACACCTACACATACAGTTAATAAAAAATTGTTTGCAATATAGTTACCTACTATACCCCCGTCCTGGTTTATAAGTAGGATTTATTAACTAATAAAATACGAATGCATGTCACCATAGATTATATCGTTGGAGTCGTATTTGAACATAGTTTCCAGCTGTACAATTTTTGTAACATGCATTAACAGTTTTTGGTTAAATTTAAGGTTATACACCAGCAAGCGTTTGCCCGCAACACACACGGCTTATTCCATCACAAACAGCTCTGATTGATCAACTGTGTGCCACGTATCGCACATGCAACTCTAATCTAATTCGTGCTGATGTCTCCGACATCGCTCGCATAGTTTGTCTTATTTGCCACGTATCATTGTGCCGTCCTCTGCTCGTGTCCCTTGGCAAGCTCTGCTCGCCGTTAGGAGCTCCGCCGCGCTCGGTCACGTCCGTTGGCGTGCTCTGCTTGCGTCCGTTGGTGCGCTCGGCTTGTGGACAGCTTTTCCTTGAGGCGGCCATAGAGCGCTCTGCTCGCGTCCCTCCGCGCGTGCTCTGCCAGCGGTTAGGCGTGCGCATGATCACATCGGGGGCCCCATATGCATGCGGTTGCACTGCGCGCGTTGCCACGCGATGCAGTTATGTGTGGCACGATGGAGTTACGCGCTGCAAATTAGAACTGCCATCAGGGCCTGCCGATATTCCTGGCCGTCCGGCTTCCCCTTTAATTCCCGCGGCCATTATAACCTTAGTCTCTTCAACCTTTCGATCGCACCCCACAACACAACAAGCACACCCAAAATGACACATAGAGAGGGGATGTCCGGCGACGCTCCAATGGAGTTCGGCGAGCATAGAGTGGAGACCCGCGCGAGGGAGACAGATCTCTCGGTGGTGTACACCATCGACCCGGCCGTGGTGGACGACTACATCAACAGCGTTGAGTAGTTGCTTGCTGGAGACAAGTACAAGGTGGTCGGCATCGACCTCCAGTACACCGCCAGTCGTGCCGACATAGATCAGAAGGTTGTCGTCGCCCAGTTATGTGTGCGCCATCATGTCCTCATCTACCACTACTACATGGCCATAGGGCCTTGCAACCGTTTCAACGGGTTTGTCAACAGCACCCGCTACAAGTTCACCATGGTGGATACCAAAGAAGATGTAAAAGTGCTCAGTGTTACGGGCTTGGCCTGCAAGAACCTTGTCGAAATCCGTGACCATTACAGGGTCTGGGGCAGCACGAAGCAGGACTCCCTGGTTGAACTCGCCTCAGCCATCATCGACCCCTACTACGAAAAGATGAAGTAGGATGCCCAGAGAAGAAGTTCTGTATCCTGGCACAAGGCCTGGATGCGGCAACTGGATTAACCTCACCTCAGGTTCGCGGCCAAGAGCATGTACACATGCTACGAGATGCACAGGCGGATCGTTGACATGAGGAAGTGCCTCGTTACCCAAATCGACGAGCCCGTATAGAGCCACAAGTAGAGCAAGCCTCATATCAAGTAGATGATGATCAGATGATCGTTTATGCTAGTTAATCATGCATGTAATATATAGTTTACTTTATTGGTGTGTGTGGAAATGTCATGTGTGTAGTAGCCACCTATGTAATTATGCATGTAATAGTTTACTTTGGTGTGTGCAAATGCCATGGTTGTAGTAGCTACCTATGTAAGTGGATGTTTAATTTGGTTATGCAAGCATGTTCTTATAAGTGTGTGTGTGTGTATGTTGTTGTTCTGTATGAAATCCCATCGCACAACACACACGTCTTATTAGCAGCAACCGTCTGTGTTCTTATCGGTCTTTAGACACATTTCTGATTACACACCTGTTTGCCGCGTATCACACACATCTTGTTAAGTTGAGCCGTTTCTGTTCTCTTGTGTCAACGCAAACAGTTCATCCGAGTGAGCCGCATGCCGTATATAGCACACACCTTTGATTTGGCTGACCGTTTCTTTTGTGTTCCCTAATCACAAACAGTTCATCCGAGTGAACCGTATGTTGTGTATCGGACATGCCTCCATCTGGCTGCCCATTTATTTTGTTCCTCCTCATCACAAACATTTCATTGAACTGAACCGTATGCCCTTCATCACACACGCAACTAAAACCTGAACCGTGTTTGATGCATCTGTCATCGCAAACATTTTACACATTTCTGACGGTTTTCATACGGCATCATTTGCGATTATGGCATCACACATAGTTTCTCGAAGGGTCTCTGGTCGCAGTATCGCGTTAGCAGCATCCTACAGTAGTGTCGCTCCACTATATATACATAGCCAGGAGCCTACATGGTTGCTTGCTGGGGTTGCTCTCTTCACTCTCTCTCACACACACACACAAAACGATTGTGACCACATCTCTAACATCCGGGCAGATCACGTTCTACGGGGGAAGGGGTGGATGCTTTGTGTAGATGTGGTCGCTGTCACAGACAGCAAAAATGTATTGTCGGCGCGTCCCGATCAGGGGTCCCCGCCGTTCTATCTCACAAAGGTGGTGCGGTTGGATTCGCCCCTTGCTCATTGCCACGACATGGGAAGTTGCCGCCCCTCACTGCCCTTGTCTAAGCTAGCTACATCCCGACATCCTCAGGTACAACTTCCTTTACAGACGGCTTGCACCACTGCCCCAGCTGCCCACATCGCTCCATGTGGATATTTCTCTACTTCTTTTCCCAGCATGTACCTCTACTGCTTTCTATCGTATTTGTGATGAGTTTATGTCTCATAAAAACTAGTTCCACTAGTCTTATTCTAATCACACTTCAATTTCTTCTTTGCCATAGGGATGCTCAGCTCGGTTTTAGTGAAACTGCACAAAATGATCCGATAGTCAAATGGTTGGAAACTTCATTCCTTTAGAAGGTTCAACCTCACCACCAAATTAAAGCCTGGTTAGGGTTTAGGGTTCAAGGCCTAGGGAATGCATGGATCATTTCTTTAGCTGTCTCTGTTCCAAAATAAGTGTCAACTTTAGTACAACTTTGGACTAAAGTTGGCATAAAGTTGAGAAACTTATTTTGGAACGGTGGGCGTATTGGCTACGACCTGTGAATCATTGAGATGCAAAGCATGCATGTTAGTCTCCTTTGTATTTGATGGAATGTTGCAACAGAGACACCTTGGATGCAAGATACATGAAACATAAGCTAAAAGCTACATAACATGGTACATTTTTCGTTGCTTTCATGTTTTCACTGATTTCTTACTCCTCCAGTGCAAGAGTGGAGAAAATTGTAAAGAGTGGACACGTTCTACCTCCTTTCGCCAAACGTGGGACATCCAGCGTCTGGTGCACGTGTCATGCACCAAAGTAAAGTGTATAGTACAAGTGAGACTCAGCACCGTCGTACCACCTTAGTAATAATGGCTAATGGGCCGTCAAATCACATAGACACGGCCATAAGTTGGACGGACGAAGCAACCATCACAGTTTGTTGAATCCGCTTCTCCCTTCAACGCATGCGCTAGTGAGAGGTCGCATCCGCTCCGCTCGGGCATTAATGCGGCACCGATTCTATGGTGCGGCACTGAACGTTTCGTGCGGGAAGCACCCGTGGGCGATGGAGGGGCCTTGGGTGGGCCAGGGTGGTCAGTCAGGAGTGGGCGTGGCAGCTGTCCTGACCGGATGCCTGGAAACGAGAGGATGCACTAACTCTCACGACTTCGTAGAGTACTATACTACACACCATCTCTCTATAGGTCGATGTGTCGCTCTCTCTGACACACACATTGTTAAAACACACACACGCGCGTGCGCACACACACATGTTCATAGAATAGGAATATCGTGGGAGTGGGAAGCCACAGGAAGTGAGATAAATGGAGTACGTACAAGAAGAGAAGAGGTACACGCACGTCCGTCGGAGACATAGCCACTCCCTCGCACTATAGCATTTAGAAGACATAAAAAAGAAGCCAACAATATTTATTTTTTGTTGTCATGTATTACCAATTTACTACTTCCTGGCTAATCTCATTTTCTTCGTTTTACCATATTATTACAGTCTTATTTTCACTTCTTTCCACCACATTCTCACATTTGAGGATGGTGCAGCCCACCTTTCCTATATTTTGACTATGTGTGGCTTAGTTGTTGTTCACTTCGGAGGGTCGTGTAGCACATGCGAACGATAGTAAGCACGACTAGGAGGCGTGCAACATTAATTGCGAGTTGAATCCTTCGAGCGTTAAATTTTCTTCATGTATTAGCATTTCCCTAGTATTTTTCTTCACTACATTAAATAAAGAGTTTTGTTTCGTGCAAAATTTATAATGATTTTTATGGAGAGAAAAAGAAAATCACTCCAACTATACACTACAGCCTCGGTGATTGTCTTCTAGGGTTTGCTCTCTTCACACTCTCTCTCCACTATATACATACACGCTGGAGCCTTAGTGCTTGTAGTTGCTCTCTTAACACTCTCTCACCCTCTCCAAATCTAAACAAGACTGTGTTGGCCTCTCTCTCTCTCGGTCCCCACACTGCTGGTGAAAGAGCCGGCAGGATCCCGTCTGCCGGGGAAGGGAACGAGGCTTAACACTGTCGCCGCCGGTGAGGGAGGGAATCCACTACCGGCTGAAAGGATCGAGAAGAGGTGTCTAGAGGGGGGGGTGATTAGACACTAAGTGCCAAAAGTTGAAGTTTTTAATATTCTTAAGTTTAAGTGGAGTTTAAGCACAAGTTTAACAACCACAATACATATCAAGCAAGCATGCAATGAGTATATGAGCAGCGGTAAGTAAAGCATGCAACTTGCAAGAATGTAAAGAGAAGGGTTTGGAGTATTCAAACGCAATTGGAGACACGGATGTTTTTGTCGTGGTTCCGATAGGTGGTGCTATCGTACATCCACGTTGATGGAGACTTCAACCCACGGAGGGTAACGGTTGCGCGAGTCCACGGAGGGCTCCACCCACAAAGGGTCCACGAAGAAGCAACCTTGTCTATTCCATCACGGCCGTCGCCCACGAAGGACTTGCCTCACTAGCGGTAGATCTTCATGAAGTAGGCGATCTCCTTGCCCTTACAAACTCCTTGGTTCAATTCCACAATCTTGTTGGAGGCTCCCAAGTGACACCTAGCCAATCTAGGAGACACCACTCTCCAAGAAGTAACAAATGGTGTGTTGATGATGAACTCCTTGCTCTTGTGCTTCAAATGATAGTCTCCCCAACACTAAACTCTCTCTCACAGGATTTGAGTGGAAAGCAACTTGGGAAAGGCTAGAGATCAAGATTCATATGGTTGGAATGGAATATCTTGACCTCAACACAAGTGTAGGTGGTTCTCTCTCAAAAAATGTGTATTGGAAGTGTAGATATGTTCTGATGGCTCTCTCCACGAATGAAGAGTGGCTGGAGGGGTATATATAGCCTCCACACAAAATCTAACCGTTACACACAATTTGCCAAACTCGGTGGGACCGAATGGTTAAACTCGGTCGGACCGATTCAGCAAACTTAGTGACCGTTAGAATTTTCGGTGGGACTGAGATGCAACTCGGTAGGACCGATATGGTTAGGGTTAGGGCATAACGTAATCTCAGTGTGACCGATTACACAAACTCGGTGGGACCGATTTTGGTAATAAGCTAACCAGAGAGTTGGCCAGGCAAACTCGGTGAGACCGATTACACAAACTCGGTGGGACCGATTTTGGTAATAAGCTAACCAGAGGGTTTGCATTACAATCCCATCTCGGTGAGACCGAGATCCCTATCGGTGAAACCGATTTGCTAGGGTTTGTGGCAGTGGCTATGACATATGAAACTCGGTGGCGCCGGATAGATAGAATTGGTGGGGCCGAGTTTGACTTTTGGTTTAGGTCATATGTGGATGTGGGAAGGTAGTTGAGGGTTTTGGAGCATATCACTAAGCACTTTGAGCATGCAAACCATTAAGCAACACCTCATCCCCTCTTGATAGTATTGGCTTTTCCTATACTCAATGTGATCTTGGATCACTAAAATAGAAAATGTAGGGTCTTGATCTTGAAGCTTGAGCCAATCCTTTGTCCTTAGCATCTTGAAGGGGTTCCACATCCTCTAGTCCATGCCACTCCATTGTGGAACTTATCTGAAACATACTAGATAAAAGTGTTAGTCCAACAATAGATATGTTGACATTAATTACCAAAACCACCTAGGGAGAACTTGTGCTTTCAATCTCCCCCTTTTTGGTAATTGATGACAACATACATCAAATCTTTAGATAAAGATATAGAGAATAGCAAGTAACATGCATAGGCTCCCCCTACATGTATGCAATCATGTGAATATTGAATATAGGAGCATGTGAATGCATAAACATGACAGAGTAAGCAATGTGTTACATGTATCTTGGCTATATGCATCAGAGCAAATGATGTGAATGTGAGAAATGTACCTTCATGCTCATGAGTCCTTCTTGCAACAGTATGTACATCAGCAAGAACTTCTCATTCACATGACTGTGATGCATATACATACCTTGTGATCTTGAGTTGGCTTAGGATGGGATGAACCTACGCAAACAAGGTTAAATAACACAGATACACCTACTGACCAGAGCAAGCAAGAGAAACCACAAGAGAACCAAGACTGGGATGACATGCAGAGTGAGTACTAAGTACCACATTGGATATAGACATGTCCCCAAAGGTAAAGATATGCAATAAAATTAGAGATTTCCTTCCCTTAGATGTCTTGCTCCCCCTGAATCTTCATGGGATATTGGGAGAAGATAGGGAACAGAAAATCAGAGCAACAAAAAAGGAAACAACAGAGCTTGAGCTAAAGCAAGCAACCAAACATGTCTTTCCCCTCTTAAAGACATGTGACATCTCTCCTCTTGAACACCAAGCATCTGGGGTCTTTGATGATATTAGTTTCTCCTAGTTGAGAAACTCTCTCCCCCTGAGTATTCTCTCTTTCTCCCCCTATAGGAAGGATTAAGCTTTGATGTGATCTCTCTCTCTCCCCCTTTGACATCAATTTCCAAGAAGGGCTCTTCTGGACATGTGATACAAATGGGTTGGTCCTCGAGTCACAGAGCAAAGAAGCATGTCTAATATGATGCTGGTAGAGGACAAGAATCATTGAGTGGAGCTGGAGCAAACAGAAATCAGGAATAAGTGGCAAGTTGGTTTTCCTGTGGTGGAATCGGTTACTCCGAGTTGTGTGCTTCGGTTGCACCGAAAGATTTCGGTTGGGCTGAAGAGAAAAAACCGGTGTGACCGAGTTCATTAGAGTGAAACCACTTGTCACCTCAGCTCACTAGACAAGTAAGATCTCACAAGGATATGCAAGGAATTTACTGAAATATTTGCAATGAATTGGATGCAGAAAATGCAGAACAAAAAGGAAAGAAAAGAAACTAAAAGTTCTAGATGAAGTTTCTTTTGTAAGGGGAAACAAATATGCAAGAGACAAAAGCACGGAGAGACACATGAGAACTTCCACTCCTACACTCGAATCTAGGTGTTGGATCAAACAAGAAAGTAATGGGGAAAGTTGTATAGCATGAATCACAAACGTGGTTCAAAGAGGAAAGGAAGGGGAGAAGTAGTACAGACTGGCTATGCAGCACCTACGTTGGTCAAAAAGGGAAAACAATGACAAACACAGTACACACATCTATAACGAACTGATCTTTCTGTAGGCGGGGGACAAAGCTGTAGAGTTTGAGCAGGACATGATTTGTTGCCCTCACATAAGGAAAGGTGTCTAGAGATAACAAAACATGGACCAACACAAATATGCTCCTTGGTTGTTTGTTCTTTGTTGCAACAGACTATGCATCAGCCCTTTATACATCAGTAGATGCAGATGGTGCCGGTGCGTCCGCTGTCCCGTACAACTCTTTAGCTGTTGTTAATCTAATAATGCCGCTGAAAGATTGAAGCAATGCCACGGCTAAAAGAAAATTGCATGCTTAATGGATTTTATTGTTAATATAATCTCTTTGTTAATATGGATCAATTCCACTGTTTGAGAAAGGCTACTGTCTTACTTTTTCCCCCATTTAGATAAGTAAGATGCTTCTTTTTGTGGGCTTCTGTTTCATCCATCGTTATTGACCAGTAATTGTTTCCTTTGCACCTCTGTGTAAACAGGGTTATCTACTTCACCTCGTTGTTATTGCGACCTTTTTTTGCACTGCACAAAATACTATTGCTGTAAGAGTGTTTTTTGCAGTTCAACCAAACTGTCACACCGACAACGTTGCTTGATTGCTTGATCTTAGTGGAACTGCACAAGAGGATATCTGACTTGCTATCTGTCTCGGCAAATTTGTTTTAGATCTTCTTCTTGTGAGTTTTTAGAATTCCGCGTCATGAGAGATCAGTAATGGCCTTCTTCCACATGATTGTGCAGTGTGCTTTCATATGTTCTGCTACTTATATGGTAATGTTGCTCGATTTTAGTGAACTCCACAAAAGGAGACCAGACTTCCAATCTATATGTGCGCCGTAATATCCCATTTAGGTATGATAATGATATTTCACAACTGTTGGCCTGTATTTTGCTACTGTCATCTGAAAAGTAATGTTGTTGTCTAGTGATATACTTGTGCTCCCTACTTGACATGCCAAATCTTACGTTGAAGGCAAAGCTTTTCTGTTATTGAACCAAGTGATGAAGGGGAAGACCAAGCGGAAGAACAGCAGAAATCAAGTCCCGATGCTGTAATGAAGTACTGGAACTGTGATGACACAAGTAATGATATAGTTTTGCATCTCAATTTATTGCTATGGCTGGAACGAGCAATTGTTTTGCCACTGTGATTTGATGCCACTCTTAATGTAATATGTAATTATCTCTAATTGTGCAAACAGGGATCTTATTTGAAGATTATATATATTTTAGTGGAACTGCACAAGAAGATGTTTGAAACATTAAACTAATCGAGGAGTTTATAGTAAGCATGGCAACCACACTAGATAATAACGGATGGTTCCAGAGAAGTGCTTCATTTTCATGCTCTACACAATAAGCCTCCTGGAAAAGGTTGGTACCGACCCACGGATTTCATCTGTATGATTGAGCTTTGTCATCTCTATTGGTGTTTTGCTACTGTTTAGCTACTCTCATGAGAAAGTGGTATTGTTTCACATGTTAATCTAAGGCTGCTAATAAATTGATGCACCGGTTTGCCACCGTTATAGCCACTGTTAAAATTAAGTAATAATAAAGTTCAAGTTGAGCTACTATGTTTGGTATCATATCATTTCCTATGAGGATAAGGAGGAGATGCATCTCTTTATGACTATACATTTCATCAGTTACTCCCTTTGTTAATGTATTGGATGTTTTAAATATTTCCTTTTTTTCGAGCAAACAGGGATGCTAGCATTTAGTTGTTCTCTTGTCTTTGCACAACAAGATCATCCTCCTTTGAAGAAGAATATGGAGTACGTGAAGTGCCTAGTTCCGGTTATGCCAGGATGAAGAAGCCCAGTCTATCTTCTCATCAGAAGGAGCAGTTGAAGGATGGTTACATTACTCATCACAAGACCAACCTAACTTCATCTCAGAAGGACTCACATATTTCCATCTTTTTTGCTGTGATGGGCAAGTACAATGTTGTTCTATGATTCTTTCTAGAGTTCCCTTTTTTTAAATGTGTGCTCTGCATGGACCATGTAGGTGCCTATTTCAAATGTAAATTCATAATATAGTTTGCTTTACTAATAATTTTTTGTATTTATGCAAACAGGGGTGCTCAGCTTGATTTCAATGGGAACTGCACAAAATGTTTTGATGGTTCGTGCCCATTATACTTCATCATGCATAATACATCGAATGTTCTCGAATCATTTATTTCCACCTCCAGCCACAAAATTAACTACAAGAAAGGAGGTGCCGATATATTCAAGGCGTTGCAACATATAAAGGTGAAATCATACAAGCTACGATTTTGGTGGAACTTCACAAAAAGAACAGCTGGTTTATTTAGCACGAGGTGCCATGTCAATGTTCTAACTCATGGCAAACCCTGCCCATTCCACAATCATAGGCATTTGATATTTTGGAATTGGAAAACCTTGTCAAAGTTTTCTAATTGATGTACGCAAAAGACACACATTTTATATTTTGGAATGGGACAACCTTGTCAAATTTTGCTCATTGATGTTAGCAAGAATACATGTGTTTGATATTTTTGAATGGGACGCCCTTCGCTGTCAACAACATCGATCGATTTTTCTTTACTCTTTAGTTGTGAACTAAATATTAGCTCTGACATGTGAATCACTGAGATGCATAATCATCGATTGTTTTGAATGTTCTCTATGAATTGCCAGGCCTCTGAGTTTGATTGCAATGTACATGCACGCTAAAAAGCTGCTCAAAATTTTTGTACATGTGAAACTACAGCAAACGAGGTGACCATCGTACATCCTGGGAATAATGCTAGTACGTATTGTTTTGCATGTTCATCCAATGCCAGTGATACAAGAATTTGAAGTAATTGAACTAAATTCATTCATACACGGTTGGATTTCATTACATTTCATACATTCTTCAACTAAAAAGGGGTGCGCTGAGGTATAATTAATTAACCTAATCTATGATATCCGACGTCCATTTCCCATGTCCGGTTGAGTCGACCAGAAGCTTCTTCTCCAGCACAGCTCTCCGACTCCACATCGCCGCCAAGAAGCTAATCTGCAATCAGTGTTCAACGAGCCAAGCTTGGATTCAACCGAAGGGTAGCAGCAGCGGCCTTACTTGGACCCGAGCAGTGGCGACCTATCGTGTTAAACTCTTCCTCATTTTTTGTGTGGCGCGGCCTCATTGGCAGCGGGGCAAGGCCTCGACAGAGTCGACGATGTCGTCTATCTTGTTGTCGACGGGGCGGTGCCTCAGCGGAGCGGGGGAAATTGCTGGCAGGGTGGGGCCTCGGTGGAGCCAGCAATGTTCTCTGCCTCATTGTTGGCGGGGCGGGGCTTCCGTGGACCAGTGCCTCGCAGAAGCCAGCCAAGTCCTCCGCCCTGGTGCCGGCGAGGCGGGGCCTCAGCAGAGCTGGCGGTTGATTGCTCTCTGACTATAGCGCCAGAAGAGCTCCTATCTGCTAGGACAACGTCGGTATTTCCCCAAAGAGGATGGGATGATGCAGCACAACAACGGTAGGTATTTCCCTTTGTGAATAAACCAAGGTTATCGAACCAGTAGGAGAACCAAGCAACACAACATAAACATCACCTGCACACAAATAACAACACCTCTCAACCCAACGTGTTAAAGGGGTTGTCAATCCCTTTTGGGTAACGATGCCAGAAAATTGTAGTAGATTGAAATAATAGATCGCAAATAAAATAAAGTGCAGCCAAGTATTTTTCGGTTTTTGGATTAATAGATCTGAAAATAAATGCAAGAGAAAAGTAGATCGCAAAGGCAAATATATGAGGAAGAAGACCTGGGGGCCGTAGGTTTCACTAGTGGCCTTTCTCGAGAAAGATAGCAAATGGTGGGTAAACAAATTACTGTTGGGCAATTGATAGAACCTCAAATAATTATGACGATATCCAGGCAATGATCATTACATAGGCATCACGTCCAAGATTAGTAGACCGCCTCCCGTTTGCATCTACTACTATTACTCCACACATCGACCGCTATCCAACATGCATCTAGTTTATTAAGTTCATGGAAATCGGCGTAATGCAATATGAACGATGGCATGATGTAGAAAAGATCCGTTTATCTATTACGTAGATATAGATCCCATCTTTTTATCCTTAGTAGCAACGATACATATGTGTCGGTTCCCTTTCTATCACTAGGATCAAGCACCGTAAGATCGAACCCACTACCGGGCACCTCTTCCCATTGCAAGATAAATAGATAAAGTTGGCCAAACAAAACCCAAATATCGGAGAAGAAATACGAGGCTATAAGAGATCATGCATATAAGAGATCAAAGAAACTCAAATAACTTTCATGGATATAAGAAGATATGACTAATCATAAACTCAAAGTTCATCAGATCCCAACAAACACAACGCAAAAAGAGTTACATCATATGGATCTCAAAGAGACCATTGTATTGAGAATCAAGAGAGAGAGAGATGAAGCCATCTAGCTACTAACTACGAACCTGAAGGTCTACAAAGAACTACTCACGCATCATCGGAGAGGCACCAATGGAGGTGGTGAACCCCATCCGAGATGGTGTCTAGACTGGATCTGGTGGTTCTGGACTCTGTGGCGGCTGGATGGATATTTCGTCGACTCCCCAGGGGTATTGGGAATATTTGCTTATTTATAGAGTAAATAGGCGGTCCGGGGGGCACTAGAGGTGGGCACAACCCACCAGGGCACGCCTGGGCCTCCTAGCGCGCCCTGGTGGGTTAACCCCTCCTCGGGACTCCCCCCAGGTGCAACCAGGGCCCAACTTGTTCCTTCTGGTCCATAAAACCAGGACCATGGACTGCAAGACGGAGGTCATCGTGGAGCCCAAAGCAGCGTCACCGCCAGAGATTTGTGCAGGAGAAGACTACTTTTGTCATGATAGCTTGTACTAGCTGCCCCCCTACAAATTAGCCCGCCATTGTTGGCTCCCTTCCCGCTCGATATTTGGGAAGAGGACCAGGGCCTCTATAAATAGGACTAGTCACCATAGTAGAGAGGAAGAGAGATCTCGAGAGATCATTAAAGATCAAGAGACACACCACAAGCTCACACGTGCAAGAGCACCTCAACCTCAAGAGGCTGTTCTCCCTTTGTATTGTTCATCATCAGCCCAAGAGGCAATCCACCACCACCACACTGCAGTAGGGTATTACACCACAACGGTGGACCAAACCAGTATAAACCCCGTGTCTTTCCGTGTTGTGAGTTCGTCGAGTTCGTCCGCAAGATCTTAGCGAGCTAGAGCGTAGATCGGTAGGAGGGGAAGACTTCGCGCGCACCCCAGTGTTCGAACCTTAAGGGTTTGCCGGAGCCCCACATCCGACATTTTGCGCGCTAGGTAGGGGTGCGTCGTAGCTTCCTTTCCGTCGCTTCGTCGTCTCCATGACGGACGCTCGCCGTGCTCGAGCTGAGCGTCGGGCTACCCTTGCCACCCGCGTCGCTCAGACGGCTCCCGTCGGCGGGCCACTTCGTCGTTCTCCGTCCCCCGCCGCCAACGGTGCCACCGACCCGGCGTCATGTGCACCGCGCTCCCATGGAGGCACGGGCCGCGCTCATCGCGGAGAACCAGCTCCTGTGTTACCGCCCCGTCGACGACGTCTATGAGGAGTGGCTCGACCGCGTCGCCGAGCTCGTCTGTGCCGCAGGGGGCTCTCTGGCGCCATCCCGTTCTCTGCCTCCACCTCAGCCAGCCATGGGTGACGACGCTCATGGCGTGTCTCCACCGCCTCGACCCCAAGAGGGTGCCTTGGAACCAAGGCGCGCACCACCGCGGCGTGATCCACCGCGCCAGGCGCCCGCGCGTGAAGAAAGGAGCTGCCAGGAAATCCTGCGGCCGCGAGAAGCTACACCAGCGGTCCCCGCACCACCTCGTCAGGACCGCGCGCCGCCTGCAGTGGCGCAGCGCGAACCTCGCCAATATCAAGCTCCGCAACCGAAGCATGCCCTGGCAACCACGGCTGGCTACCGCGCCTTCACCCCTGAGCTGCGTAGCGTTGCCTGGCCAGGCAAGTCCAAGCCAGATCTGCCTCTTCGGTATGACGGCACCGCCGACCCCGTGGAGTTCCTGCAGCTCTATGAGTTGAGCATCGAAGCGGCCAATGATGACGAAAAAGTCATGGCAAACTGGTTTCCCATGGCTCTCAAGGATGGGGCCCGCTCCTGGCTCCAGAACCTGCAGCACGGCTCGATCTCCTCCTAGGACGAGATGCGCAACCGCTTCGTCGCCAACTTCCAGGGCACTCGTGACCGCCCACCGGTCGCTGGCGATCTACGCCGCATCAAGCAACAGCCAGGAGAGACCCTCCAGAAGTACATACAGCGCTTCAACAACACCCGCCTCAAGATCCCCAAGGTCACGGACAAAGCCATCATCTCCGCGTTCTCAGACGACATCCATGACGTCAAGATGAAGGAAGAGCTGGCTATCCACGAAGAGCTTTGCACATCTCAGGAGCTATTCAACCTGGCGAACAGGTGCGCAAGAGCTGAGGAGGGGCGCCTCTCTCTCCTTGAACTGCCAGCTGCAGGAATGGAGGAGAAGAAGGCCAAGGCCAAAGATGTGAAGTGCAAAGAGGCAGTAGTGCTCGCAGCAGAACCCGACACCAAGAGAGGCAGAGATCAACCCAAGTCGTCCAAGAATGATCGACCATTCTGCGGCTTCCACAACCTGAACACCCACAACACCAGCGACTGTCAAGAGCTCAGAGCCATTCGGGAACGACGCTTCGGTCGAGGCCCCGAGTGCAACGACCGGGGCTACGGCCGCGAAGGAGGACGCGGAGGCGGACGCTAGGACGACCGTGGCCCGCTCTAGGAGTGGTGTGACCGGCCTCGTGAGTACCGCTGGTAGGACCAACCTCGCGAGGGCGCCTGGAGGGACCTGCCTCGTGAGGATCACCCCCAAGGCAACACCGGTCTTCCCCTGTTGCCGCCGCCAAGAAGGAACGACGACCACCACCAGGACGAGGGGGCTGGGGGCTTCCAGGAGCCACGTGCGGTCGCTTGCATCTTGGGCGGTGCCCAGGCCCCAGCCTCTCAGCGCATCTTCAAACTGTTCGCTCGTGAGGTGAACGCGGCGCTCCCCAAGCTCGAGGCCACGCGCCCGCTCAGGTGGTCCCAGTGCGCCATCACCTTCAACTCAGCTGACCAGCTCAAGTGCGTAGCCACCACTGGCACACTCCCAAGGCTGTGCTCCCCAATCATCAGCAATGTGCAATTCACCAAGACTCTCATCGACGGTGGCGCAGGGCTCAATGTCCTGTCCATCGACACGTTCGACAACCTCCTAGTGCCCTATGAGCAGCTCCAGCCAACCAAGCCTTTCTTAGGAGTAACTGACGGTTCCACCATACCGATAGAGCTAGTCCGCCTGCCTGTCACCTTCGGGGAGCACAAGAACTACCGCACCGAGCTCATCAACTTCGACGTCGCGCACATCCGCCTACCATACAATGCCATCCTTGGGTATCCAGCCCTGGCCAAGTTCATGGCAGTCACTCACCACGGCTACAATGTTCTCAAGATGCCAGGAAGCGGGGGAGTCATCACGGTCCCATGTGAAGAAAGGGATGTGGTGTGCTCCCTTGAGCGTGCCTTCCAAGCCGCGGCAATCGACGACCCTGACAGCAGAAGTGAAGGCCCTCCGGAGACCATCCCCAAGAAGAAGCTGCCACTCTGCGCAGGACCCCAAGAAGATGGCGTTGCGTCAGGAACCTCTTCAGGATCAGCGCCCGCTCCAGGGGCACCTCCCTCCACCTCATAGGAAAGCGCGCCCGGCGCCCTCCTCGGGCAGGGCTCGGGGGCTCTCTTTTGGAGAGCCTCAGACCTTGCCGATCTCATGAGGGAGGCGCTTGGGCACCACTTGGAAGCGTGCTTCATGGCACACCTTCCTCAGGAGAGCACATGGCAAGGAGTGCCCACCACCCATGAGTTCATCACCAAGACCACCCAAGAGCTATAAGACGCGAGAGCCATGCGTGGCGACAGCCACTCGCCGAGCACGGCTCACCATCCAGGCAAGGGTGCTGAATTGCGCGTCTGCATCGACATCCCAGGGCTCAACAGGGCAGCATCTCAGGAACGCTTCTGGCCATCACGTGCGGGCCGCTGTGGGGGTCCACCCACACAGCTACGTTCACATGCCCTTCGGCTTGCCGAGCGTGGCGTCGGCCTATCAGCGCAAGATGCGGCAAGTCCTAGCGGCTCAAGAGGCCAGGTTCCATGATGTTCTAGAAGATATGGTGACAGTCTTCAGGGAACCTCCTGACCCCCCAGAGCCTCCCGAGGCTCGGGGTCCCGGTGGCTCATGAGCGGTCATTCCTTCGACGCGTGGCTTCAGCTGCACCAACTCTACTTCGTCTATAGAACTAGGTGACATCTTCCAAGTTCATTTAAGCTGGGAGCGCCCCTCGGGCCGCACTATTCCCGGGCCGCGTGGGTCCATCCCTGTGGCATGTATCCCTTTTGCTTGTGTCTCTAGCTTACCTCGTTGGAGGCGCCCCTCGGGCTGCATCATCCCCACGCCGCTCGGGCCAGACCTACTGCCATGTATCTTCCTGTATTTATCCTAGTCGATCTGCTCTTCATGCTTAACCTGCCAACTGCTATCACCTGCTCGATCATTGCCTCCCTCGGGGCCTCTACACAGGCACGGCGTTGGTGCATGGGTTCGTCCCTGCCATGATCGAGAAATCTGAGTGGTCGAGCTCTGGCTCGCGGCACGTGCCGTGCACGTCACCTCACCAGACCCTCAGTGCCTTCACTTCATCCCGACCAACCAGCGGCAGGTAGGTGGCAGTAACGGCAAACCGTGTTTCTTCTTGTGCCTGTCCACAGGGACACAGCGGGGAGGACAGCAGGCGGCACCGCGAGTTTCCTTTTCTCTCATGCAATTCTCTTGCGCCTTAAAAGGGGGGCTCCTGAGCATCGTGACTCAGGAGCTCTTACTGGCTCTCCAGCCCTCACCCCTTGGCCTTGACCACGGCATCGCGACCTGGCATACCAGTAGTGGCTGAGCTCGCTCGAGGGTCAGGACCTGAGGACGTAGAGCACTAAGAATAGCTCGGGAGAAGGAAAACTCATACGGACTGGCCTAGCTATGTTGCGAAAGTTGGCGCACAGCCATAGCGCAACATCAGGAATCACCGTGAAGTCAGCAAGATAACTCTCGCCCTCGGTCGGCTAAATATTTGGGACTAATAGTCGCTCACACCATGCTGCAACCCCGTTACGGCCAAGTCATCTTCCTTTCTTTCCTTACCATGGCCGCTTGGGCGCTAAGGGGGACCTCCTGAGCATCGCGCCTCAGGGGCTCTTACTGGACCTCGGGCTGCGCACCTCCTGGCCTTGACCACGACATCGCGACCTGGCATACCAGCGACGGCTGTAGCTGCCTTGCCACCGGGACCCGTCAGCATAGAGCAACAAGCTATCGCGAGTAAAGAAAGGGGAGACCAAGCCTTAACGGGACATGCGTTCATCGAATCTTCATAACAAGAAAAATAAGTACAAAGGCATTGCAGATCCTTACATGCCCCCATGGGGTGATTCAAGATTCTTCGTAGGAAACAAAAGCTGATGCTAAGGGGGATCCTATCTACATCCTCCCGTGGTAGATGCCATCATCAACAGTGGGCCACGGGAGGCCGGCGCCAACCCCATCCAGATCAGCAGCGGCGGCGGCTGGACGCCGCATCCCTGCTCGAGGCGCGACGAGAGCTCGGGGGGACGTAGTTGTCATCGCTCATCTCCGGAGTCTCATAGAGCTCAGGAGAGCTGCTGGACTCCCAAGGGCTGCTGCTGCTGGAGTGGTTAGAGCAGAGCACGCATCAGCCTCGCGCTCCCCTCTGGAGCAGCACTCCAGGCGGCGGCCCTCGGCATCGAAGACCTTGAAGAGAAGCATGGAGGCACCGTCGTACTCGAAGTGGATCGCGAGGGCGCCCCTCGCGCGACGGACCCGTGCGATCTCGCCCCACCCGCGAGTCATGAAGATCTTGCCAGTGGGGACCACTTCGATCTTCGCTCTGATCGCCGGAGCGCTGCAATCGGCATGCTATAGCCAGAGCTTGAGAGGCCCCCTCGGCTGCATCACGTCAGAGAAGAACCGTGGGAAGCGGATCCAGGAGTTCGGAGGCATCGGCGCCCACAGCAACAACTCGCGCGAGGAGTCCACGGCGTGTACGGCACGCGTTGCCGTGGCGCGGCGACCCCGGACGTGGCGTGGGTGGCGCTGCTCGTCACTTCGTCCTCCCGAGCCCACGGCTTGGGCCTACAGGGGTAGCGGGTACCCCGGTGGAGGTCGCTCGCACAAAGGCCTCGCCACCACCTGCATCGCCGCTTCGTCACAGCGATGGCTCGATCTCTTCTTCGGCGGGAGTAGCTCCGGGACATCTTGGGGGGCTTTCCCCTTCTCTTCGGCGGAGAAACTTCTGATGGGCACCATTGGAGCAAGCAGTAGAGCAAGGAGGAAGAAGCGAGCATGCGAGGAGGAGATGGGCAACGGGAGCTCCACCCCCTCCCCATTTATAGCAAGAGAAGGCCACCCGACGTCTCCCACAATCGCAGGGTTTCCCTTGCATGTCGCAGGGACTTGTCAAGTCGTGCAGTCATCGGGGCAGCATGGGGAAGTGGAGACGCACACGTCCAATCAACCGCCATGCGTCAACCGAGGTCGCAGGCTTTTGGGGCCTGCGGCGCTTCGAGCTTGACCCTTGGCTTCACCGCGAAGCCAAGCCCGCGTGCACCTTAGGCCCGGGGGTTACTGTCGGCGTTCTGGGAACGGGGGTCCCCAGACTTGCCTACCTGCGGCCCGGGGCATGGTGAGCTAGCAGGCCGTACGACCCGTCTTCACCAACAACGCATCCAAGACCCTCGCGAGGGGCCAAGCGTCGCGAGGCGGACGACGCAAGACCTCCTCTGGAGTGGCCTAGCTAGGAAGGCTCCCGAGGAGCGGAGATATCAAGGCAAGGCGAACCTCACGAGCCTCTCGTGACGTGAGCCATGACGATCGGCACCAGGTGGGCGCTTGGCGGGCGCCAGCGCGTGCAGCGTCCTTGTTTCCTCTTTGGTGCAAAGGGGGCAAGCGCAGCCGCGGAGTACCGAGGCATCAGGCAAAGGTTGCCATTCCGATGCAACAAGACCAGGACCATGGATTGCAAGACGGAGGTCATCATGGATCCCAAAGCAGTGTCACCACCAGATCTTTGTGCAGGCGAAGACTACTTTTGTCAGGATAGCTTGTACTAGCTATGCCCCCTCTAATTAGCCCGCCATTGTTGGCTCCCTTCCCGCTCGATATTTGGGAAGAGGACCAGGGCCTCTATAAATAGGACTAGCCACCATAGTGGAGAGGAAGAGAGATCTCGAGAGATCATCAGAGATCAAAAGACACACCACAAGCTCACACACGCAAGAGCACCTCAACCTCAGGAGGTTGTTCTCCCTTTGTATTATTCATCATCAGCCCAAGAGGCAATCCACCACCACCACACTGGAGTAGGGTATTACACCACAATGGTGGCCCTAACTAGTATAAACCCGGTGTCTTTCTGTGTTGTGAGTTCATCGAGTTCGTCCGCAAGATCTTAGCGAGCTAGAGCGTAGATCGGTAGGAGGGGAAGACTTCACGCGCACCCCAGTGTTCGAACCTTAAGGGTTTGCCGGAGCCCCACATCCGACACAATCGAGGTGGGCACAACCCACCAGGGCGCGCCTGGGCCTCCTGGCGCGCCCTGGTGGGTTGTCCCCTCCTCGGGACTCCCCCTAGGTGCAACCAGGGCCCAACTTGTTCCTTCTGGTCCATAAAAAATCTCCCTAAAGTTTCGTGGCATTTGGACTCCGTTTGATATTGATTTTCTGCGATGTAAAAGACACGAAAAAGCAGTAACTGGCACTTGGCACTATGTCAATAGGTTAGTACCAAAAAATGATATAAAATGACTATAAAATGGTTATAAAACATCCAAGATTGATAACATAACAGCATGGAACAATCAAAAATTATAGATAAGTTGGAGACATATCAGCGGTGTTCTCTGACTCGTTGTTGGCGGGGCGGGGCCTTGACGAAGTAGGGCCTCGCCGAAGCCGGCGAAGTCCTCCGCCTTGGTGCTGGCGGGGTGATAACCCACAAGTATAGGGGATCGCAACAGTTTTCGCGGGTAGAGTATTCAACCCAAATTTATTGATTCGACACAAGGGGAGCCAAAGAATATTCTCAAGTATTAGCAGCTGAGTTGTCAATTCAACCACACCTGGAAACTTAATATCTGCAGCAAAGTGTTTAGTAGCAAAGTAATATGATAATAGTGATAACGGTAACAAAAGGTAATAGTAGTAAAAGTAATGTTTTTGGTATTTTGTAGTGATGATAGCAATAGCGACGGAAAAGTAAATAAGCGAAGAACAATATATGGAAAGCTCGTAGGCAATGGATCGGTGATGGAGAATTATGCCGGATGAGGTTCATCATGTAACAGTCATAACCTAGGGTGACACAGAACTAGCTCCAGTTCATTCATATAATGTAGGCATGTATTCCGAATATAGTCATACGTGCTTATGGAAAAGAACTTGCATGACATCTTATGTCCTACCCTCCCATGGCAGCGGGGTCCTATTGGAAACTAAGGGATATTAGGTCCTCCTTTTAATAGAGTACCGGAACAAAGCATTAACACATAGTGAATACATGAACTCCTCAAACTATGGTCATCACCGGTAAGTATCTCGATTATTTTCACTTCGGGGTTAACAGATCATAACACATAATAGGTGACTATAGACATGCAAGATAGGATCAAGAACACTCATATATTTATGAAAACATAATAGGTTCAGATCTGAAATCATGGCACTCGGGCCCTAGTGACAAGCATTAAGCATAGTAAAGTCATAGCAACATCAATCTCAGAACATAGTGGACACTAGGGATCAAACCCTAACAAAACTAACTTGATTACATGATAGATCCCATCCAACCCATCACCGTCCAGCAAGTCTACGATGGAATTACTCACGCACGGCGGTGAGCATCATGAAATTGGTGATGGGGGATGGTTGATGATAATGATGGAGACGGATTCCCCTCTCCGGAGCCCTGAACGGACTCCAGATCAGCCCTCCCGAGAGGTTTTAGGGCTTGGCAGCGGCTCCATATTGTAAAACGTGATGATTTCTTCTCTCTAATTTTTTTCTCCCCGAAACTCAATATATGGAGGTGGAGTTGGAGTCGGAGAGGCAACAGGGGGCCCACGAGGTAGGGGGCTCGCCCTAGGGGGGCAGGCGTGCCCCCCCCTCGTGGAGAGACGGTGGGCCCCCTGGCCTTCATCTTTGGCAAGTATTTTTCTTATTTTCTGAAAAGTGGCTCCGTGAAGTTTCAGGTCATTCCGAGAACGTTTGCTCCTGCACATAAATAACACCATGGTAATTCTGCTGAAAACAGTGTCAGTCCGGATTAGTTTCATTCAAATCATGCAAGTTAGAGTCCAAAACAAGGGCAAAAGTGTTTGGAAAAGTAGATACGTTGGAGACGTATCAACTCCCCCAAGCTTAAACCTGTGCTTGTCCTCAAGCAATTCAGTTGATAAACTGAAAGTGATAAAGAAAATTTTTTACAAACTTTGTTTGCTCTTGTTGTTGTAAATATGTAAAGCCAGCATTTAAGTTTTCAGCAATAATAAATCTCATAGGTCTCAAGTTTACTCATATCAATGGCATAATCAACTAGCGAGGCATAATAATAAATCTCGGATGGCAACACTTTCTCAAAACAATCACAATATGATATAACAAGGTGGTATCTGGCTAGCCCTTTCTGAGACCGCAAAACATAAATGCAGAGCACCTTTAAAGACCAAGGACTGACTAGACATTGTAATTCATGGTAAAAGAGATCCAGTCAAGTCATACTCAATGTAAACTAACAGTAATGAATGCAAATGACAGTGGTGATCTCCAACTGGTGCTTTTTAATAAGAGGATGATGACTCAGCATAAAAGTAAATAGGTAGGCCCTTCGCAGAGGGAAGAAAGGATTTGTAGAGGTGCCAGAGCTTGGTTTTGAAACAGAGGTGAATAATATTTTGAGTGGTACACTTTCACTGTCAACATAACAACCAAGAGATGGTCATACCTTCCATGCTACACACATTATAGGCGGTTCCGAAACAGAATGGTAAAGTTTATACTCCCCCTTCCACCAACAAGCATCAATCCATGGCTTGCTCGAAACAACGAGTGCCTCCAACTAACAAGAGTCCCAGGGGGAGTTTTGTTTGCAATTATTTTGATTTAGTTTGCATAAAGCATGGGACTGGGCATCCCGGTGACCAGCCATTTATCTCGTGAGTGAGGAGCGGAGTCCACTCCTCTTGAGAATAACCCACCTAACATGGAAGATACAGATAGCCCTAGTTGATACATGAGCTATTCGAGCATACAAAACAGGATATTTATTTGAAGGTTTAGAGTTTGGCACATAGAAATTTACTTGGAACGGCAGGTAGACACCGTATATAGGTAGGTATAGTGGACTCATGTGGAATAACTTTGGGGTTTAAGGGATTTGGATGCACAAGCAGTATTCCCGCTTAGTACAGGTGAAGGCTAGCAAATGACTGGGAAGCGACCAGCTAGAGAGCGACAATAGTCATGAACATGCGTTAAAATTAATCAACACCGAATGCAAGCATGAGTAGGATATAATACACCATGAACATAAATATCGTGAAAGCTATGTTGATTTTGTTTCTACTACATGCGTGAACATGTGCCAAGTCAAGTCACTTAAATCATTCAGAGGAGGATACCACCCTATCATACCACATCATAACCATTTTAATAGCATGTTGGCACGCAAGGTAAACCATTATAACTCATAGCTAATCAAGCATGGCACAAGAAACTATGATCTGTAGTTGTCATTGCAAACATGTTTATTCATAATAGGCTGAATCAGGAATGATGAACTAATCATATTTACAAAAACAAAAGAGGTCGAGTTCATACCAGCTTTTCTCATCTCTGCCAGTCCATCATATATCGTCATAATTGCCTTTCCCTTGCATGACCGAAGGATGTGAATAATAATAATTGTGCATGTGCATTGGACTAAGCTGGAATCTGCAGGCATTCAATAAACAGGAGAAGACAAGGCAATATGGGCACTTTTGTCAGATCAACCATAATGCATATGAGAGCCACTTCACTTCAACAATTTAATTATGGTCTTATCCTATCAACCCCCAAAGAAAACAAAAGAAATAAAAATATTTACACAGGAAAGCTCCCAACAAGTAAAAGAAGAACAGGAAATCTTTTTGGGTTTTCTTTTTAATTACTACTACAAGCATGGAAAGTAAATTAATTAAAAGCTACAACTAATTTTTTTGTTTTTTCTGAAGGTTTATTAAACACACAAGAAGAAAGCATAAAAAGGAAAGTAAACTAGCATGAATGATACAATGAAAAAGTATGAGCATCGACATCTAGCAATGAGTGTGTGAACATAAATGTAATGTCGGTGGGAAATACGTACTCCCCCAAGCTTAGGCTTTTGGCCTAAGTTGGTCTATGGCCACGGCTGGCCTGGCGGATATCCATAATAGTAGTTGGGGTCGTACTGCAAGGAAGAAGAGGAAGACTCAGCTTGCCACTGGCTGACAATCATCTCCGGATCCCACTGGTAATTAGATTGTCATGAAGGATCAATTTGTGGTTCCGGCTCTGGCTCCTTAGCTGGTGCAGGGTTCCAGTAGGCATGAATAGCCTTCAACGGAACAAGGTACGTGCCTACAGGCAAATCAAACAAAGAAGGAGCAGGCAGGGTAATAGTCTCAGGATGATGTTTGTTAAAGAACAATTGATATTTAAGTTCTCCTTCCCTATTCTTAACAATAAAATCATGTGCCACCATACTTTTATAATCTAAATAAACACGAGGCAGCACTTTTTCTTCCTTCTCAGAATGCCTAATAGGTATGTTAAAATGTGCAGCTAGGCGTGAGGCATAGATGCCTCCAAAGATGGGGCCCTTGGTACGGTTCAGACTTAACCGTTTAGCAATAATGCCGCCCATACTAAAAGTGTTCTCACCGTATAAACCTTGGAGCAAAATAATAATATCAGGGATACTAAGGTTTCCACAGTTTCCACGACCAATTAAGCAACGACTAGCAAATAATGCAAAGTAACATAAAACAGGAAAATGTATGCTAGTGATTCGTGCATCGGAAACCTTCCTTGTTTCCCCTACAGTGATAGTATCAATAAACCCCTCCACATCATCACGATGTGGTTCTTCTATCTTGCCCTCAAAGGGGACTAAACAAATCTGACAAAAATCATAAAGCGACATCTCCTTATGCTCATCATATAAATGAAACTCCACCTTAGGTGGTGAGTTCCTAGAATGAAAATGAAAGTTTTGCACAAAGGTATTTGTGAGTAAGAGATACTGATCGCATTGCTCGTGGAGGAAAGCGGTGATGCCTGCATTATGAGCCAATTCATGAAAATCTTCATAAATCCCGGCTGCTCTCAAGAAATCCTCGGAAGGCCATTCACACGCCCGAACCTCCGTAGTGCGAGGTAGATTATACTTAGGCTTTGGTGCCTTTTCCTTCGAGCTTTGGCTCAATTAGCCCCTCAAAAGTCTCCTCATCATTTTTTGAAAAATTCTGAAATTTTTAGTAACTTCAAAATAAAAGTAAACCAAACTCAATAATATTGATAGCAACTACTCCTATAAGTTCCTAGGGCCTATATCATGCATCAAAACTACTTTGACCATATAAATTTGACATGCAAGCTCAAGAACAGGGTCACCTAAGCAACACAAATTTGCAATGAATAAAGCACTAGAACAAAAACTAATTAGACCAATGGAGGAGTCACATACCAAGGAACAATCTCCCCAAGCAGTTTTGTGAGAGGTGCTTTGAGCAAGGAGATCGAAAATAGCAGCAAAATGAGCTAGAACTCGTGCTTGAGCTGGTTATTCGTGTTTGTGGGAGGAAGATGAAGTGTGTGGGTGCAGGAATAAGTGGAGGAGGGCCACCGTGGGCCCACGAGGTAGGGGGGCGTGCCCTCCACCCTCGTGGGCGGGTGGTTGACCCCCCTAGTGTGTTCTCAGTTCCATAAATCCTCAAATATTCTAGAAAAAATCATATTTAAATTTCAGGGCATTTGGAGAACTTTTATTTTCGAGGTATTTTTCTATTGCACGGATAATCAGATAACAGAAAGAAAAATGTTTATTTTTATTTTATTTAATATAAATAAGAGAAAGTAAAAGTGGGGTACAGAAGGTTGTGCCTTCTAGTTTCATCCATCTCATGATCATCAAAAGGAATCCACTAACAAGGTTGATCAGGTCTTGTTAACGAACTCATTCCGAATAACATGGAATCGGAGAAATTTCAAATAACACTGTGTTACCTCAACGGGGATATGCACATCCCCAATAATAAGAATATCATATTTCTTCTTGACAGTAGGAAGAGGAAATTCAAAACCTCCAAATATAATCGAGGGAATTTTTCCAATAGAGTTGATACTATGAACTTGAGGTTGTTTCCTCGGAAAGTGTATCGTATGATCATTACCATTAACATGAAAAGTGACATTGCCTTTAGTGCAATCAATAACAGCCCCTGCAGTATTCAAAAAGGGTCTTCCAAGAATAATAGACATACTATCGTCCTCGGTAATATCAAGAATAACAAAGTCCGTTAAAATAGTAACGTTTGCAACTACAACAGGCACATCCTCACAAATACCGACAGGTATAGCAGTTGATTTATCAGCCATTTGCAAAGATATTTCGGTAGGTGTCAGCTTATTCAAATCCAGTCTATGATATAAAGAGATAGGCATAACACTAACACCGGCTCCAAGATCACATAAAGCAGTTTTAACATAGTTTCTTTTAATAGAGCATGGTATAGTGGGTACTCCTGGATCTCAAAGTTTCTTTGGTATTCCACCCTTAAAAGTATAATTAGCAAGCATGGTGGAAATTTCAGCTTCTGGTATCTTTCTTTTATTTGTAATAATATATTTCATGTACTTAGCATAATGATTGCTTTTAAGCATATCAGTTAATCGCATACGCAAAAAGATAGGTCTAATCATTTCAGCAAAGCGCTCAAAATCCTCATCATCCTTTTTCTTGGATGGTTTGGGAGGAAAAGGCATGGTTTTCTGAACCCAATGTTCTCTTTCTTTACCATGTTTCCTAGCAACAAAGTCTTTCTTATCATAACGTTGATTCTTTCATTGTGGGTTATCAAGATCAACAGCAGGTTCAATTTCTATGTCATTATCATTACTAGGTTGAGCATCATTATGAACATTATTATTAGCATTATCACTTGTTTCAGGTTCATTACCAGATTGAGTTTCAGCATCAGAAATAGAAATATCATTTGGATTCTCAGGTGTTTCAACAATAGGATCACTAGAAGCATGCAAAGTCCTATCATTTTTCTTTTTGTTCTTTTTAGAAGAACTAGGTGCATCTATATTATTTCTCTGAGAATCTGGCTCAATTCTCTTAGGATGGCCTTCAAGATACAAAGGTTCCTCAGTCATTTTACCACCCCTAGTCATAACTCTAACAACATTATCATTATCTTTACTATTCAATTCATTGAGCAAATCATTTTGAGCTTTAAGTACTTGTTCTACTTGAGTGGTAACCATAGAAGCATGTTTACTAATAAGTTTAAGTTCACTTTTAACATTAGCCATATAATCACCCAAGTGTTCAAGCATATTTGAATTGTATTTCAATTGTCTACTAAAATAAGCATTAAAATCTTCTTGCTTAGCCATAAATTTATCAAACTCATCTAAGCATGGGCTAGCAAACTTAGTATATGGGATTACAACTTTAACATATCTATAGAGAGAATTTACCTTTACTACCTGTGTCGGGTTATCAAGACCATGAGTTTCTTCAATAGGTAAAGGCTTAAGATTATATGTTTCTTCAACAGGCGTTAAATTAAGACCATGTATTTCTTCAATAGGAGGTAAATTATTAACATCTTCAGCTTTAATACCCTTTTCTTTCATAGATTTCTTTGCCTCTTGCATATCTTCAGGACTGAGAAAGAGAATACCCCTCTTCTTCGAAGTTGGTTTAGGAATAGGCTCAGGAATTGGCTCCGGAGGTGTCCAATTATTTTCATTTGTCAACATATTATTCAATAGAATTTCAGCTTCATCAGTTGTTCTTTCCCTGAAAATAGAACCGGCACAACTATCCAGGTAATCTCTAGAGGCATCGGTTAGTCCATTATAATAGATATCAAGTATTTAATTTTTCTTAAGAGGATGATCAGGCAAAGCATTAAGTAATTGGGGAAGCCTCCCCCAAGCTTGTGGGAGACTCTCTTCAATTTGCACAAAATTATATATATCCCTTAAAGCAGCTTGTTTCTTATGAGCAGGGAAATATTTAGCAGAGAAGTAATAAATCATATCCTGGGGACTACTCACACAACCAGGATCAAGAGCATTAAACCATATCTTAGCATCACCCTTTAATGAGAACGGAAATATTTTAAGGATATAAAAGTAACGAGTTCTCTCATCTTTAGTAAAAAAGGGTAGCTATATCATTTAATATAGTAAGATGTGCCACAACAGTTTCAGATTCATTACCATGAAAAGGATTAGATTCAACCAAAGTAATTATATCACGATCAATAGAGAATTCATAATTCTTATCAGTAACAGAGATAGGTGAAGTAGCAAAAGCAGGGTCAGGTTTCATTCTAGCATTTAAAGATTGCTTACTCCATTTAGCTAATAATCTTTTGAGTTCAGTTCTATTTTGGCACGCTAAAATAGCTAAAGAAGCTTCTTGATCAAAGACATAACCCTTAGGAATAACAAGTGATTCTTCATCATCACTTTCATTAGTATCATCAGATTCAATATTTTCAATCTCTCTAGCCCTAGCAAGTTGTTCATCAAGAAAATCACTAAGTGGCACCATAGTATCAGGCATAGAGGTAGTTTCATCATAAGTATCATGCATAGCAGAAGTGGCATCATCGATAACATGCGACATATCAGAACGAATAGCAGAAGCAGGTGTAGGTGTCGCAAGCTTACTCAAAACAGAAGGTGAATCAAGTGCAGAGCTAGATGACAGTTCCTTGCCTCCCCTCGTAGTTGAGGGATAGATCTTGGTTTTTGGATCTCTCAAGTTCTTCATAATGATAAGCAGATATATCCCAAGTGACTCAAAGAATAGAGCTATGCTCCCGGGCAACGGTGCCAGAAAATAGTCTTGATAACCCACAAGTATAGGGGATCGCAACAGTTTTCGAGTGTAACACTCCGAGAATCACCCTACAGTTATCTCCTGCCTAATGATTCCATGTCATCATAATCAAGTTGCTAAACCTCACTTTGATCCTAACCGAGTTCAAATTCAAAGTTTAAAATAAAGTCAAAATAATATTTATTCAAACAGAAAAAGAAAATGTTCGCAATGTTGCAAATAATCACTTAGTATTTTTCAAGGAGAAACGAGCATTTAATGAAATGTTAAGTGCCCTAAAACAATTGAAAACAGGGACCAAATCAATATTTTAAGTGCCTTTTTAAATTATAAAAATTTCCAAACTTTTTCAAATAGCCCCCAAACGTTTGCGAAAGTGTATAAATTTGCAAAGTAAATTATGGGCCAAGATTCATATATTGATAAAACTATTTTACAATTAAACTTAAGTCAAAACAAAAATAAATAAATAAGAGAAAATGAAACAAAAATAGAAGGGAAAGGAAGCAACAGACCTAATCTACTAGGCCACTTGGCCCATCTAACAAAAACCGGCCTAGCCACCCCCTTGTCCCCTTCCTCTCGCTACAGGAGACAGGGGAGGGGGCGTGGCGGCCATCCGCCGGCCATGGCTGTGCGTGGCGGCCATCCCGCTCCCCCCTAGCGCCTACAAGACCCCCTCGCCCTCTCTCGAACCCTAGTTCGCCCCCTTGCCTGTCCCGCTACTCCCCTCTCTCGCCCCTCTTCTCGATCTGGAGGGAACCGAGCACGCCGTCGCCGCGGCTGACGACCTCCCCGACATTTGAGAATACGTCCAGGGGGATCCATCATCATCTTCTTCTTCACCCATGACAAAGGGATCGAGCTAGAGGCCCCGTTCGCCCGCCATCACCGTCGTCTTCCTCGCGTACACCGCCGTCTGCCGGCAGATGCCGCTGCTCCGGGCCATCTCCGACCTCTCGGACCTCGCCCATGGCCTCAACGTGAGCCCCTTTATCGATTCCCTCATTTTCCCCTTTCGATTTGTACCGTTTGCCGCCGGTCCCGAGCTCGTCCATGGTCGTCGTGGCTGCAGCTTCGCCCGGTTGTGCTCGCGTCATGCGCCTACTGCGCCCTGGCCGAGCCAGCGCGCATGCTCGGCTACCCCCTACGCGTGCTTGGCCGCGGGTGCCCACGCCTATCCGCCCGTGCCCCTGCGCCTGCCGCCGCTGCCTTTGCCCTGCTGCCGCTACGCTGTTGTCGCTCCTGCCGCTGGCTAGTGCTGCTAGCTGCACTGCTACTCTTGCATACTACTGCTGCTTTTGCCTACTACTACTAATATTACTCTTGTGTACTGCTGCGTTGGCCGCTATTGCCCTGCTACGCATCTAGCTGCTGGCCGCCGGCCGCCGGCCTTGCTGGACAACACGTCCATGCACTCCAGCGATGGCCTTGGGCCACTTCACGTCAGGGTCGGCTCTCTATTTAACTTAGGAGCTAATCCCCAATTAGAACAAGCCTCTTTGTTAGTTTATATATATATATATATTACGTTTAGTTTTAATTGTACCCCTTTGACATGTGGGACCACCCCTGTTATATATTGTTTAATTAAATATTCCACAATGACATGTGGACGCCCCCACAGGCACTATAGCGGTCAACCAAGTCAACGTTGAATGTTGACCTGATGACTCAGCTCACCCAGGCCCCACTTGCCATACAGTAGACAAGGAGACCCCTGGTTACACTCAACAATTTTTTTTGTTTTAAATTCGAATTAAAAGAATTCCAAAATACTATTAAAACTTCAGAAAATCATAGTAAAATAACCGTAAGTCAGATGAAAATAATTTATATATTAAAGTTGTTCAGAAAAGTATGATGAACCCGAACATGCCATCCCTTCATCTGTCACGTGCCTCTAGCATAGTGAACATGGATTCATCCCCTCTGATTCATCTGTCCGAAAAATGCCAAATGTTGGGAAAACATTTCTGGATGTTTTCTCTCTTCGTCCGTATCACCTAGCACTGCGTTGGATCACCCTAGCACCGTGTTTTGTGATGGTATGCTTTTATGATACTTTGTTTGATTTAAATTTATTGTTTTCCCCCCTCTTCTCTCCGGTAGACTTCCAGACTGGCGTCGATGCTACCCTTGTGATCGACTACGTCACCTACGACCGTTCCTTTGGAGCAGAGCTTCGAGGCAAGCCCCCCCTTGATCAACCCGATATCGCCTATTCCTTCTCTCTACTGCTTGCATTAGAGTAGTGTAGCATGTTTCTGCTTTTCGTTAATCCTATTCTGATGCATAGCCTGTCTTTGCTACTACTGTTGTTACCTTTACCTGTAATCCTAAATGCTTAGTATAGGATGCTAGTTTATCATCAGTGGCTCTACATTCTTGTCCGTCTGCCATGCTATACTATCGGGCCGTGATCACTCGGGAGGTGATCACGGGTTTTTACTTTATACTTTATACATGATACATGTAATGACTAAAGACGGGTCGGCTCGTTGAGTACCCGCAAGTGATTCTGATGTGGGGGCTGAAGGGCAGGTGGCTCCATCCAGGTAGTGGTGGGCCTGAGTTCCCGATGGCCCCCGACTGTTACTTTGAGGCGGAGCAATAGGGCAGGTTGAAAACCACCTAGGAGAGAGGTGGGCCTGGCCCTGGTCGGCGTCCGCTGTTATTTCTAAGTAACACGCTTAATGAGATCTTGGTATTTGATCTGAGTCTGGCCACTGGCCTATACGCACTAACCAACTACGCGAGAACAGTTATGGGCACTCGACGTCGTGGTATCAGCCGAAGCCTTCATGACGTCAACGACTGAGCGGCGCACGCCGGGTTGGACCGCGTAACGCAACTTCCTTTGTAATGGAGGTTGCTAGGTCTGCTCTCCGGCCGCCCACGCAACGTGCAGGTGTGCAATGGGCGATGGGCCCAGACCCCTGCGCGCATAGTATTTAGACCGGCGTGCTGACCTCTCTATTGTGCCTAGGTAGGGCTGCGATGTGTTGATCTTCCGAGGCCGGGCATGACCCAGGAAAGTGTTTCCGGACAAAGGGGATCGAGCGTGTTGGGAAATGTGGTGCACCCCTGCAGGGAAGTTAATCTATTCGAATAGCCATGATCTTCGGTAACAGGACGACTTGGAGTTGTACCTTGACCTTATGACAACTAGAACCGGATACTTCATAAAACACACCCTTCCAAGTGCTAGATACAACCGGTGATCGCTCTCTCATAGGGAGACGAGGGGAGGATCATAAAACACACCCTTCCAAGTGCCAGATACAACCGGATACTTCATAAAACACACCCTTCCAAGTGCCAGATACAAGTGCTATGCGATGTTACTTGGTGAACTTACCTTCTACTCTCTTCTTCTACTGCAAGATGGAGGTTACCAGAAGCGTAGTCTTCGACAGGACTAGCTATCCCCCTCTTATTCTGGCATTATGCAGTTCAGTCCACATATATGTTACCCCTTTTCCATTTGATACCAATGCATACATATGTAGTGTAGTTCCTTGCTTGCGAGTACTTTGGATGAGTACTCACGGTTGCTTTGCTCCCCCTTTTCCCCCTTTCCTATACCCGATTGCTGCGACCAGACATTGGAGTCCAGGAGCCAGACGCCACTGTCGATGACGACTACTACTACTCGGGAGGTGTCTACTACTACGTGCAGGCCGCTGGCAATGATCAGGAGTAGTTTAGGAGGATCCCAGGCAGGAGGCCTGCGCCTCTTTCGATCTGTATCTCAGTTTGTGCTAGCCTTCTTAAGGCAAACTTGTTTAACTTATGTTTGTACTCAGATATTGTTGCTTCCGCTGACTCGTCTATGATCGAGCTCTTGTATTCGAGCCCTGGAGGCCCCTGGCTTGTAATATAAAGCTTGTATTATTTTATTTGTGTCTAGAGTTGTGTTGTGATATCTTCCCGTGAGTCCCTGATCTTGATCGTACACGTTTGCGTGTATGATTAGTGTACGGTTAAATCGGGGGCGTCACATCGAGGGTAGAGTATTCAACCCAAATTTATTGATTCGACACAAGGGGAGCCAAAGAATATTCTCAAGTATTAGTAGCTGAGTTGTCAATTCAACCACACCTGGAAACTTAATATCTGCAGCAAAGTGTTTAGTAGCAAAGTAATATGATAGTAGTGATAACAGTAACAAGAGGTAACGGTAGTAGAAGTAATGTTTTTGGTATTTTGTAGTGATGATAGCAATAGCAACGGAAAAGTGAATAAGCGAAGAACAATATATGGAAAGCTCGTAGGCAATGGATCGGTGATGGAGAATTATGCCGGATGCGGTTCATCATGTAACTGTCATAACCTAGGGTGACACAGAACTAGCTCCAGTTCATTGATATAATGTAGGCATGTATTCCGAATATAGTCATGCGTGCTTATGGAAAAGAACTTGCATGACATCTTTTGTCCTACCCTCCCATGGCAGTGGGGTCCTATTGGAAACTAAGGGATATTAAGGCCTCCTTTTAATAGAGTACCGGAACAAAGCATTAACACATGGTGAATACATGAACACCTCAAACTACGGTCATCACCGGTAAGTATCCCGATTATTGTCACTTCGGGGTTAACGGATCATAACACATAATAGGTGACTATAGACTTGCAAGGTAGGATCAAGAACACTCATATATTGATGAAAACATAATAGGTTCAGATCTGAAATCATGGCACTCGGGCCCTAGTGACAAGCATTAAGCATAGCAAAGTCATAGCAACATCAATCTCACAACATAGTGGACACTAGGGATCAAACCGTGACAAAACTAACTTGATTACATCATAGATCCCGTCCAACCCATCACCGTCCAGCAAGCCTATGATGGAATTACTCATGCACGACGGTGAGCATCATGAAATTGGTGATGGAGGATGGTTGATGATGATGATGGCGACGGATTCCCCTCTCCGGAGCCCCAAACGGACTCCAGATCAGCCCTCCGAAGAGGTTTTAGGGCTTGGCGGCGGCTCCGTATCGTAAAACGCGATGATTTCTTCTCTCTGATTTTTTTTCTCCCCGAAACTCAATATATGGAGGTGGAGTTGGAGTCGGAGAGGCAACAGGGGGCCCACAAGGTAGGGGGCGCGCCCTAGGGGGGCAAGCGCACCCCCCACCCTTGTGGAGAGACGGTGGCCCCCATGGCCTTCATCTTTGGCAGGTATTTTTCTTATTTTCTGAAAAGTGGCTCCGTGAAGTTTCAGGTCATTCCGAGAATGTTTGCTCCTGCACATAAATAACACCATGGTAATTCTGCTGAAAACAGCGTCAGTCTGGGTTAGTTTCATTCAAATCATGCAAGTTAGAGTCCAAAACAAGGGCAAAAGTGTTTGGAAAAGTAGATACGTTGGAGACGTATCACGGGGAGGGGCCTCGGCGGAGCCGACATTGTCCTCTGCCTCGTCGTCAGTCTCAACATACAACACTTCGTCGGCTTCTTCACCCTCTTTGTAGGCGGCCGCAAAATCAGCCACCCACATGCGGTACCGCCAGCGCGCGTGGCGGCTCTCGCGGGCGCAGTGCTACGACTCGAGTAGCGCCTCCTGCTCCGCCCGCTCCGTGGCAATCATCTCCTACACCTGCAGGTGCTCTTGGAGAATATGGTGGTTGTAGGCGGCGTCAGCCTGTGCCTCCCGAAACTGCTCCTCATGCTTCTGCCTCACCATGTCCATGTATTGGGCAGGGTCCTCGCCGATGGTCATGGTGCAATGCACTCGCGAGGATGACATGGAGGAGGGGATTGGCGCTTGATCATCGACTACCACATTCTCCATTGGGACGTCGCCGTCCTCCGGCTGCTTGCTGGTCAGCCAATCGGCAGCAATGGCTACCATATCCTTCTTGTCCGTCGTCCACCCTTCCTGAAGAGCGCAGGAGCGCGAGGAAGCCGTGGTGGCAGTGGTGTGGACAGGAGAAATAGAATGGGGGCGGATGACTGCGGCTATGGCCGGCGCATCAGTTTATATAGCAATTGTGGGCGGCGGAGGGAAAGATGGGTGGCACCCGAGTAGCCGCCTCGGCAACTACGTATCATTAATGTGGGCAGCAGACGGATGGACAGACGGCACTTGTGTCGTTTGAACGCAGAGCAATCACCTGCACCGCGAAGCAGCGTGGGTGGGGCAGACCGTTTCAGTCAGAAAGCGCGCACGGGCGAGGGAGGTGGTCTGCGTGGGTTAGGGCAGTCATACTCGTGCTTGGCAGTGGGTCGATCCAGTAGCCGTACATGTTGGCTCGCTAGCGGGCTTGCTGAGCTGAGCAACGAGAATCAGACGATAAACATGGCTTCTAACCAGGAGTCGGCGCCACCGCCCAAGCCAGTTCATGCCATGTTCACCATAGAGTAGGTGCGGCCGCACTTCGACGCCCTAATGGAGGAAGAGCTACCAGCATAGGAGGACCTGTGCTGCAACCTCCATCTCCTCAACGAGCACCAGCTGGCGGAAGGACAAATCACCGGCGAACAAGCGAACGGCAATGTCGTCGCGGACATGTGGCACTATGATCCTGGCTTCCTGAATGAGCAGTGGGTGCTATATCAGACCATCCGTAGGGCCCGCGAGTCCCTCTCCATTTCCCTTTGAGTTGTTGCGCTCGCCGTGGCACCGCCGTCTCGCGTTGTCATCATGGTCAACGAACATGTGGAATCAGGAGATGACTTTACTTGGAGAGGATGACAGTGGGAACCCACCAAGGCCATAGCCGCACATACGAAGTGCCTCTTATTATATACAACTACAATTTTTTTGCTTCCTCCTGGTTCTTGACATCACGGTCCCACACCATTGTTAACCTATATAGTCAATAAACAAGAGAATTGCACAAGGAGCGGCCGACAGCTAGGACCCAACAGCTCAAGTAGTATTTGTTTTTTGAGGTGTGAGTAGAGTTTTTCTTGAGCGATGTTTTTGTTGTTGTTCAAAGGAGCAGGGTATCAACTGGGCGGGTTGTGGCCCTTATGGCGCAGGCTATTCTTTTAAGTCGACCAAATATCCAACCCATATATTAATTTTTCAATGCGAAAATGGCTAGCCCAGCTATACTTTTCTTGCGGAATACTCAACCCAAGTCAACTTGTTATTCTCCGCCCCGCATTGGACTTGCCAAGAAAATGGGCTTTAAGAAATAATAAATGGGCTATAATTAAAAAAATTGGCTGTAAATATAAAAAACGCACCAAACAAGTAATATTTTTAATTTCATTACTTGTTGCGCGCACAAAATTCTGTTAGATTTTTACCTAATACAAATTTATTTTGAAATTATATTTAATCTGACTCGAAATTTTGGGTTAAAAAATATTTCGCATCCCATCAAAACATGGGAAATTTTGTTGAATTTTTTTTGAGCGGTTGGATAAAATTATTAACCGTTGTCCTGGCTAGAAAATGGGTTGTAATTTTAACAAACAGTAAATGGGCTGAGTAAACCCCATTAGAATTAAAAAAATGGGATCTGCATTATTACAAATCGCAAATGGGCTATATGTTCTTTGCCACAGATGTGATGGTCACTTGTGGGCCTACTAAGTTGACTCACAAGCAAGGCTTTGTCAACTTATAGTCAACACACGATTCTAGTAGCAGTGGCCATTGGATGTCTATCTAACGGCTGTGGTGCTTCTTCAATCTCGGGTATTCATACTTCAGCTGCCCAAACCACC
Source organism: Triticum urartu (assembly GCF_003073215.2). NCBI lineage: Eukaryota > Viridiplantae > Streptophyta > Magnoliopsida > Poales > Poaceae > Triticum > Triticum urartu. The sequence goes on from NC_053027.1 coordinate 421,428,563, forward strand.
GCTAGTGGTACCGCCCACTACGGCCTCCCGTGGCCGGTTGTGCTACCGCGCAGGACTCACCGGCCCACCCTACTTCCATCGCCGTCCAGGCCATTCCTCTACTCACCAACACCTCCTGTTATTTTCCAGCGATGGCAGCCTCGCACCGCTGCCGAACTAGTAAACCCTCATACTCCCCTCCACGTGGGCATCCACTGTTGTGCCTTCGCCTTCTCCGGGTCATTCCCTTCCTACGCCTCGCCATCGTCCATCGCGTTAGTTCTCTCGGCGTGGCATGGTCAACTTTGTTAACAAACGATAGCCATCAAAAGAGGCATGTACATGGAGTGGCTGACAATAGGGACCCACATGGCCCATGGCTGCATGCGAGCAAGTCCCTCCTTATTATGCGAAAACAAATGATTTCTCCCCCTGACAGGTTTGAGCCACCAGCTACATCCCCGCATGCAGGGAAGTGTTTCCTTTATGATGCGGAAAAAAAGTTACCCCTCCCTGAAAGATGGGGCCCACCAGCTTTATCATCATCCATTTCGCGAAAATATAGATTGTACCAAAGACGCTAACTCAGAAAAATCAGAAAACATCTTTCGCAAGGAAGTGCCACCTTATTACTAGCAAAAAAATGATTCCCCCTGCTAGCTGGGACCCACCAGATTTGGAGGCTGACTTGTGGGCCAACTAAGTTGAAGTGTACGGGCTTTGTCAATGAACGACAACCATCGGAAGTGGACTTCAGGCTGTGAGGCTGATAGCTGGACCCACCAGCTACAACTTTGAACACAAGGAAGTGCCTCCTTATTACTCGCAAAATAAAAATGAATCCTCCCCCTGACAGCTTGGACCTACCATCAATAACTTCGCACGCAAGGAAGTGCATCCTTATCCTCCTGGACTGCTGGGACCCACCCGGTCGATGCTTACGTAGCATTGTCGCAAACATGGACGTATATACTAGTCGATCGGTCTCTTTGCAACGATGAACCATGGCCGACCAAGCAGTGGCATGTGTAGTAGTAGAGCCCGATGTAGTAGTTCAGGCAGTCCCTTCTAAACCATGTACACGAACATACAGCCACATGCCAAAAAATATGGCCGCATACATACATACAGGCGGGGTCTCGAATGCCTACTCCCGCATACATACGGCAGGGCTCGTGTACATGGAGATGAAATGGACGGCAGCAACGGTGTCCTGTTCATCCGGCAGCCAACCGGCTGGGTTGGAACGGAGAAACTGCGTCCTACTCATCGAGAGGCAACAGACTGGGTCAGAATGCATCCTATTCAACGGGAGCCAACCGGTTTGGATGGAACAGCCGAAACATCATCTAGCGCATTGCAGTACGGAGAAAACGGCCTTCTATTCGACCGACTACGGTCGAAACGGGGGTCCTATTGATTGGGAGGGGTGTGGCGTACCACAAAACGGTGGAAACAGACTTGTGTTGGAGCGCTAAGTAGTAACTACTAATCTTGAGAAGTTTTCTTAACAAAAATTGTGACCCAAAAATTTTCAGAAAATTATACACAAGTATGATGAACCTCTTTGGAAGGAGGTCTTTGAGGCAGAGGTCCTCGGAGGCATCTACTAGTAGCAGCTCCGTTTGTCGGTATTATGTTGAACCAAGTGCAAATTCTATACGGGATGCCGCCACAAAATCATGTTTATGGTTGTGTAATGATTTCATGGTCTTGGTAGGTATTAAGGAAGAATTTGATCAATATATTCACATTGCCGAGCTCAGTCCCTACATCGAAGATAAGTGAAACCAACACCTCAGCCTCACTGAATCATTTACCAAAGAATTTAAATTCCATCCTCGTCAGTCCAGAGTATCATTTAAACTGCATGACAATTCATTTACTATACCTCTGGAGAACTTTTCTAATCACTGCAAGATTCCATTTTGGGGTTCATTGGACGAACCACCAAGGTCGGAGTTTGAGATATTCTTGACTAGCCTTTTCTATGGTGAGACTAGAGGAGTGACGCAAGGTAGAATAAAGAGCATTCATTTTTCCTCAATTCAATACTTTGCACTATTTAATGGAAAATGCTTTGTAGGCAAACAAGACTGTAGTACACTTTGTGCTCTTGACACGAGCCTCATACACACCACGCTCACCAGTGATAAAAGCTATAACCTTGGAGTGATTGTTGCACGCAGGTTGCAACACAACGCTAGTAGTGTATATTTTTATGGTGGGATTTATGCCACGCGTTTAGTGAGGGAGCTGGGTGTTTCACCATGGCCTTATGACCCTATTTTACCCACACAGTATTTAGACTTTGATGCCATGAAACGCCATAGGTTCCTTACCGGTGAACCCATAATTATACATATAACATGTTGCTTAATAAAAAGTCCATTGTGGACACCTTTTGCCCTGCACCTGCTCTCTTTGATGTTCACAGCAAGGGAAGATATTATGTTCTTGAGAGCGAGGCCCGAGCGCATAATGCGAAGGTTGTGGCTGATCGGCAGGATGAGGCGGCTGCACCAAGAGCATCCGTGAGCTATCATTCTGACCACTACACAGGCTACCGACGGTGATTACCAAGTTAGGCCAAAAGCCTAAGCTTGGGGGAGTACGTATTTCCATCGAAATTACATTCATGTTCACACATTTCATTCTAGTTGTTAGTGTCCACACTTTTTCATTGTATTATTGATACGTCTCCATCGTATCTACTTTTCCAAACACTTTTGCCCTTGTTTTGGACTCTAACTTGTATGATTTGAATGGAACTAACCCAGACTGGCGCTGTTTACAGCAGAATTGCCATGATGTTTTTTTATGTGCAGAAAACAAATATTCTCGGAATGACCTGAAACTCCACGGAACATCTTAGAAAAAATAATAAAAAATCCTCGCCAAAGATGAAGACCAGGTGGCCCACACCCTGTTCACGAGGGTGGGGGCGCCCCCCCCTAGGGCGCGCCCCCTACCTCGTGGGCCCCCTGGATGCCGTCCGACGCTAACTCCAACTCTATATATTTGCTTTCGGAGAGAAAAAAATAAAGGAGAAGAAATCATCGCGTTTTACGATATGGAGCCGCCACCAAGCCCTAAAACCTCTCAGGAGGGTTGATTTGGAGTCCGTCCGGGGCTCCGGAGAGGGGGATTCATCGCCGTCGTCATCATCAACCATCCTCCATCACCAATTTCATGATGCTCACCGCCGTGCGTGAGTAATTCCATCGTAGGCTTGCTAGACGGTGATGGGTTGGATGAGATTTATCATGTAATCGAGTTAGTTTTGTTAGGGTTTGATCCCTAGTATCCATTATGTTCTGAGATTGATGTTGCTATGACTTTGCTATGCTTAATGCTTGTCACTAGGGCCCGAGTGCCATGATTTCAGATCTGAACCTATTATGTTTTCATGAATATATGTGAGTTCTTGATCCTATCTTGCAAGTCTATAGTCACCTACTATGTGTTATGATCCGGCAACCCAGAAGTGACAATAATCGGGACCACTCCCGGTGACGACCATAGTTTGAGGAGTTCATGTAGTCACTATGTGCTAATGCTTTGTTCCGGTTCTCTATTAAAAGGAGGCCTTAATATCCCTTAGTTCATGTAGGACAAAAGATGTGATGCAAGTTCTTTTCCATAAGCATGTATGACTATATACGGAATACATGCCTACATTACATTGATGAATTGGAGCTAGTACTGTGTCATCCTATGTTATGATTGTTACATGATGAAACGCATCCGGCATAATTATCCATCACTGATCCGGTGCCTACGAGTTTTCCATATACTGGTTTGCGCTTATTTACTTTCCCGCTGCTACTGTTACAATCACTACAAAATACCAAAAACATTACTTTTGCTGTCCTTACTTTTGTTGCTGCTACCACCACTATCATATTATTGTGCTACTGAACACTTTGCTGCAGATACTAAGTTTCCATGTGTGGTTGAATTGAGAACTCAGCTGCTAATACTTGAGAATATTCTTTGGCTCCCCTTGTGTCGAATCAATAAATTTGGGTTGAATACTCTACCCTCAAAAGCTGTTGCGATCCCCTATACTTGTGGGTTATCAAGACCAATTTCTGGCGCCGTTGCCGGGGAGCATAGCTCTATTCTCTGAGTCACTTGGGATTTATATCTGCTGGACACTATGAAGAACTTGAGAGATCCAAAAACCAAGATCTTGAAGGAAATATGCCCTAGAGGCAATAATAAAGTTATTATTTATTTCCTTATTTCATGATAAATGTTTATTATTCATTCTAGAATTGTATTAACCGGAAACATAATACTTGTGTGAATACATAGACAAACTAAACGTCACTAGTATGCCTCTACTTGACTAGCTCGTTGATCGAAGATGGTTATGTTTCCTAACCATATACATGTGTTGTCATTTGATTAACGGGATCACATCATTAGGAGAATGATGTGATTGACATGACCCATTCCATTAGCTTAGCACCCAATCGTTTAGTATGTTGCTATTGCTTTCTTCATGACTTATACATGTTCCTATGACTATGAGATTATGCAACTCCCGTTTGCCGAAGGAACACTTTGTGTGCTACCAGACGTCACAATGTAACTGCGTGATTATAAAGGAGCTCTACAGGTGTCTCCAAAGGTACATGTTGGGTTGGCGTATTTCGAGATTAGGATTTGTCACTCCGACTGTCGGAGAGGTATCTCTGGGCCCTCTCGGTAATGCACATCACTTAAGCCTTGCAAGCATTGTAAATAATGAGTTAGTTGCGAGATGATGTATTACGGAACGGGTAAAGAGACTTGCCGGTAACGAGATTCAACTAGGTATTGAGATACCGATGATCGAATCTCGGGCAAGTAACATACCGATGACAAAGGGAACAGCGTATGTTGTTATGCGGTCTGACCAATAATGATCTTCGTAGAATATGTGGGAGCCAATATGAGCATCTAGGTTCCGCTATTGGTTATTGACTGGAGACGTGTCTCGGTCATGTCTACATTCTTCTCGAACCCATAGGGTCCGCACGCTTAAGGTTTCGATGACAGTTATATTATGAGTTTATGACTTTTGATGTACCGAAGGAGTTCGGAGTCCCGGATGAGATCGAGGACATGACGAGAAGTCTCGAAATGGTCGAGATGTAAAGATCGATATATTGGACGACTATATTCGGACATCGGAAAGGTTCCGAGTGGTTCGGGCATTTTTCAGAGTACCGAAGAGTTACGGGAATACGGGGGAAGAAGTATATGGGCCTTATTGGGCTTTAGGGGAGAGGGAGAGGTAGGCCGCGCGCCCCCCATTGACTAGTCCGAATTGGACTAGGGGGAGGGGCGGTGCCCCCTCCTTCCTTCTCTTCCCTCTTCTCCTTCCTTGTCTCCTACTCCTACTACTTGGAAGGACTCCTAGTTGTACTAGGAAAGGGGGAATCCTACTCCCGGTGGGAGTAGGACTCCCCTAGGGCGCGCCATAGAGAGGGCCGGCCCTCCCCTCCTCCACTCCTTTATATACGGGGGCAGGGGGCACCCCATAGACACACAAGTTGATCTTCGTGATTGTTCTCTTAGCCGTGTGCAGTGCCCCCCTCCACCATACTCCTCTATAATATTGTAGCGGTGCTTAGGCGAAGCCCTGCGACGGTAGAACATCAAGATCGTCACCACACCGTCGTGCTGACGGAACTCTTCCCCGACACTTTGTTGGATCGGAGTCCGGGGATCGTCATCGAGCTGAACGTGTTCTAGAACTCGGAGGTGTCGTAGTTTTGGTGCTTGATAGGTCGGGTCGCAAAGACGTACGACTACATCAACCGCGTTGTCATAGCGCTTCCGCTTTCGGTCTACGAGGGTACGTAGACAACACTCTCCCCTCTCGTTGCTATGCATCACCATGATCTTGTGTGTGCGTAGGAAATTTTTGAAATTACTACGTTCCCCAAAACCAAGATCTATCCCTCAACTACGAGGGGAGGTAAGGAACTGCCATCTAGCTCTGTACTTGATTCACCTTCTGTGATGAGTAACCTAGTGACACCTAAACCTGCTTCTGCTATTCGTTCCGATATGTCGCATGTTATTGATGATGCCACTTCTGCTATGCATGATACTTATGATGAAACTGCTTCTATGCCTGATACTACTGTGCCCCTTGGTGAATTTCTTGATCAACAAATTGCTAGGGCTAGAGAAAAAGAAATTATTGAATCTGAATACGATGATGATAGTGATGATGAAAATATGCCTGTTATTCCTGAGGGCTATCTTTTTGATATGGAATCTTCTGCCGCTATTTTCGCTTGCAAAGATAGATATGAGCTTAAGAGGTTATTAGTTAAATGGAACAAAGAATCACTTAGAGATAAAATGAAACCCGACCCTGCTTTTGCTACTTCACCTATATGTGTTCCTGATAAGGATTATGAATTCTCTGTTGATCCTGATATAATTACTTTGGTCGAATCTAATCCGTTTTATGGCTATGAATCTGAAACTGTTGTGGCACATCTTACTAAGTTAAATGATATAGCTGCCCTGTTCACTAATGATGAGAGATCGCGTTACTTCTATATACTCAAAATATTTCCGTTCTCATTAAAGGGTGATGCTAACATATGGTTTAATTCTCTTGATCCTGGTTGTGTGCGTAGTCCCCAGGATATGATTTATTACTTCTCTGCTAAATATTTCCCTGCTCATAAGAAACAAGCTGCTTTGAGGGAAATATACAACTTCGTGCAAATTAAAGAAGAGAGTCTCCCACAAGCTTGGGGGAGGCTTCTCAAGTTACTTAATGCTTTGCCTGATCATCCTCTTAAGAAACCTGAAATACTTGATATCTTTTATAATGGACTAACCGATGCTTCCAGAGATTACCTGGATAGTTGTGCTGGTTCTCTTTTCGGGGAAAGAACACCGGATGAAGCAGAAATTCTATTGAATAATATGTTGACAAATGAAAATAATTGGGCACCTCCTGAGCCAGCTCCTGCTCCAATTACTGAGTCTATTCCTAAACCAACTCCGAAGAAGAGAGGTGTTCTATTCCTCAGTCCTGAAGATATGCAAGAGGCAAAGAAATCTATGAAAAAGAAAGGTATTAAAGCTGAAGACGTTAAGAATTTACCTCCTATTGAAGAAATACATGGTCTTAATATACCGCCTGTTGAAGAAACATATGATCTCAATTCTTTATTTACTGAAGAACCTCCTGATCCCGATATCCCGACACAGGTAGTAAAGGTAAATTCACTCTATAGATATGATAAAGCTGAAGTCCCTCCTACTAAAATTGCTAGTCAGTTCTTGGAAGAGTTTGATAACTTTATGTTTAAGCAAGACGACTTCAATGCTTATTTTTGTAGACAATTAAAAGAAAATGCTTATATTATTAGACGCTTGGGTGATTATATGGCTAATATTAAAGGTGAACTTAAACTTGTTAGCAAACATGCTTCTATGGTTACCACTCAAGTAGAACAAGTACTTAAGGCTCAAAAAGAAGTGCTTGATGAAATGAATAGTGAGAAAAATGATTATGCTGTTAGAGTGGCTACTAGAACTGGTAGAATGACTCAGGAACCTTTGTATCCTGAAGGCCACCCTAAGAGAATCAAGCAAGATTCTCAAAGAAATAATATTGATGTTCCTAGTTCTTCTAAAAAGAAGAAGAAGAAAAATGATAGAACTGTGCAAACTTCTAGTGAACCTATTGCTGAACCACCTGATAATCCAAATGATATCTCTATGTCTGATGCTAAAACACAATCTGGTAATGAACATGAACCTAGTGAAAATATTAATGATGATGTTCATGATGATGCTCGACCTAGTAATGACAATGATGTAGAAATTGAACCTGCTGTTGATCTTGATAACCCACAATCAAAGAATTAACGTTATGATAAAAGAGACTTTGTTGCTAGGAAACATGGTAAAGAAAGGGAACCTTGGGTTCAGAAACCCATGCCTTTTCCTCCGAAACCATCCAAGAAAAAGGATGATGAGGATTTTGAGCGCTTTGCTGAAATGATTAGGCCTATCTTTTTGCGTATGCGGTTAACTGATGTGCTCAAAACAAATCCTTATGCTAAATATATGAAGGATATCATTACTAATAAAAGAAAGATACCGGAAGCTGAGATTTCCACCATGCTTGCTAATTATACTTTTAAGGGGGGATACCAAAGAAACTTGGAGACCCCAGAGTACCTACTATACCTTGCTCCATTAAAAGAAATTATATTAAAACTACTTTATGTGATCTTGGAGATGGTGTTAGTGTTATGCCTCTCTCTTTATATCGTAGACTTGACTTGAACAAGCTGAAACCTACTAAAATATCTTTGCAAATGGCTGATAAATCAACTGCTATACATGTCGGTATCTGTGAGGATGTGCCTGCTGTGGTTGCAAACGTTACTATTTTAACGGACTTTGTTATTCTTGATATTCCCGAGGATGATAGTATGTCTATTATTCTTGGAAGACCTTTTCTTAATACTGCAGGAGCTGTTATTGATTGCAACAAAGGCAATGTCACTTTTCATGTTAATGGTAATGAGCATACGATACACTTTCCGAGGAAACAACCTCAAGTTCATAGTATCAACTCCATTGGAAAAATTCCATCGATTATAATTGGAGGTTTTGAATTTCTCTTTATACTGTCAAAAAGAATATACTTATTATTGGGGATGTGCATATCCCCATTGAGGTAACTTAGTATTATTCGAAATTTCTCCGGTTTCATGATTATTGGAATGAGTTTGTTAACAAGACTTGATCAACCTTGTTAGTGGATTCTTTTTGATGAGCATGAGATGGATGAAACTAGAAGCACAACCTTCTGTACCCCACTTTTACTTTTTGTTATTCATATTAAATAAAGTAAAAATAGTATTTTTCTGTCTGTTTCCTGACTTATCCGTGCAATATAAAAATAACCCGAAAATAGAAGTCCTCAGAATGCCATGCCAATTTAATATGATTTTCTCGGGAATATTTGAGGATTTACTATGCAAAAATTACCGCGGGAGGAGCTGCCACCTGGCCACGAGGGTGGTGGGCGCCCCCCCTCTAGGGCGCGCCCCCTGCCTCGTGGGCCCACGGTGGCCGTCCACCACTAATCCCATCACCCATCTTCTTCCTCTGTATCACACAAACCCGAAAAACCAACTCAAGCATGAGTTCCAGCCACTTTTGCTGTGATTTTCTATCTCCTTGCTCAAAGCACCTCTTGCAAAACTGCTGGGGGAGATTGTTCCTTGGTATGTGACTCCTCCATTGGTCCAATTAGTTTTTGTTCTAGTGCTTTATTCTTTGCAAATTTGTGCTGCATAGGTGACCATGTTCTTGAGCTTGCATGTCAAATGTATATGGTTCCAAGTAGTTCTAATGCTTGATATAGGCTCTACGCACTTGTAGGAGTAGTTGCTATCAATATTATTGAAGATGGTTTACTTTTGTTTGAAGTTACTAAAAATTTCAAAAAATTTCAGAGAAAAACAATATGCTTAGGAAGATGTTCCAAGGTGGTTCCTCTAAGAAGCAAGGACCCAGGATTGCTATGTGCAATGCTGACGAGGATCCACCAAGAGACGCTCCAGTACGGCCTTATGAATGGCCGTCGGAAAATTTTATGGACCGTGCGGGAATTAAAGAAGAATTCAAAGCATATTTGCGCAATGCCGGTCTTGAGGATTTTGAGGCTAACAAATGCCCCCAGTATCATGATCTCACAAGTTCCTTTGTGAGGAGGTTTGAGTATTCATCTTCGCGTAATTCTCCTTCAGTCATATTTGATCTCTATGACAAATATTATACCATGGACTTAGAGGATTTCACTTCTTCTTGCAAACTTCCATCATGGGGTAGTGTTAGGGATCCCCTAAATCTGAATTTACAAACTTCCTTGCTAGTATAACTATGGGGGAATCTAGAGATATAACGCGGGCTACCATAGGGAGCATTCACTTCCTGCTATACATTATTTTGCTCTCTTCATCGGTAGATGCATAAATGCTAAGGATGAAGCATGTCACATGTGTGTCCCTGATCTTAGCATTCTTAGGAGTGCTGTGTTAGCAGACCAATCTTATCATATGGGAGCCATTGTAGCTCGTAGGTTGCATCATAATAGACATAATGGAGATTTCTTTGGAGGAATTTATGCAACCCGCTTAGCTCATTTTCCTGAGATAGACATTCGTGAGGGTGATACGGAGTTGCCTCCTGCATATTTAGATTATGACTCTATGGCTTTGCACCAGTTTGTCGAGAGGCCTGAATCACCTCTCTTATATCGTTTAATTTTTGATAAACGACGTGTTTTCCGTATTACTCTCCCTGCTCCTGCCTTCTTTGATTCACAGACAAAAAGAAGATATGTTATTACCAGAGAGGAGGCAGAAGAGTACGAGAGGAGAGCGGAGGCAGCTCGACTCCATGCTGCAGCCCAGCAGGCGATAACCGCTGCACATCAGTATGATCCCAACTATTCTTCGTCGCAGTACGACCCCAACAACTATTATTATGGATATCAGCCGCGGCCATAGACCAACTTAGGCCAAAAGCCTAAGCTTGGGGGAGTACGTATTTCTCACCGACATTACATTTATGTTCACACACACTCATTGCTAGATGTCGGTGCTCATACTTTTTCACTGTAATATCCATGCTAGTTTATTTTCTGTTTCCTACTTTCTTCTTGTGTGTTTGTTAAACCTTAAGAAAAACCAAAAAAATTAGTAGTAGTTTATTTTTCTGTTGTAGTAGTAATAATTAAAAATAAAACCCAAAAATATTTCCCGTTCTTCTTTTTCTTGTTGGGAGCTTTCCCGTGTAAATAGTTTTATTTCTTTTCTTTTATTTGGGGGTTAGTAGGAGAAGACCATAATTAAATTGTTGAAGTGGCTCTTATATGCATTATTGTTGATTTAACCAAGAGCCCATATTGCCTTGTCTTCTCCTGTTTATTGAATGCTCGCAAATTCCAGCTTAGTCCAATGCACGTACACTCTTATTATTATTCACACCGTTCGGTCGTGCAAGTGAAAGGCAATTATGATGATATATGATGGACTGACTGAGATGAGAAAAGCTGGTATGAACTCGACCTCTTTTGTTTTGGTAAATATGATGAGTCCCTCGTTCTTGATTCAGCTTATTATGAATAAACATGTTTGCAATGACAATTAGAGATCGTAGTTGCTTGTGCCATGCTTGATTAGCTATGAGTTATAATGATTTACCTTGTGTGCCAACATGCTATTGAGATGGTTATGATGTGGTATGATGGGGTGGTATCCTCCTTTGAATGATTTAAGTGACTTGACTTGGCACATGTCCACGCATGTAGTTGAAACAAAATCAACATAGCCTTCACGATATTTATGTTCATGGTGGATTATATCCTACTCATGCTTGCATCCAATGTTTATTAATTTTAATGCATGTACATGGCTGTTGTCGCTCTCTAGTTGGTCGCTTCCCAGTCTTTTGCTAGCCTTCACTTGTACTAAGCGGGAATACTGCTTGTGCATCCAATCCCTTAAACCCTAAAGTTATTCCAAATGAGTCCACTATACCTTCCTATATGCGGTATCTACCTGCCGTTCCAAGTAAATTTGTATGTGCCAAACTCTAAACCTTAAAATAAACATTCTGTTTTGTATGCTCGAATAGCTCATGTATCAACCAAGGCTGTCTTTATCTTCCGTGTTAGGCAGGTTATTCTCAAGAGGAGTGGACTCCCCTCCTCACTCACGAGAAAATGGATGGCCACCGGGATGCCCAGTCCCATGCTTTATGCAAACTAAATCAAAATTAATTGCAAACAAAACTCCCCCTGGGACCTGATGTATGTTGGAGGCACTCATTGTTTCGAGCAAGCCATGGATTGATGCTTGTTGGTGGAGGGGGGGTATAAACTTTACCATTTTGTTTGGGAACCGCCTATAATGTGTTTAGCATGGAAGATATCGCCATCTCTTAGTTGTTACGTTGACAATGAAAGTATACCGCTCAAAATACAATTTATCTCTATTTCAAAACCGAGCTCTGGCACCTCTACAAATCCCTACTTCCCTCTGCGAAGGGCCTATCCATTTACTTTTATGTTGAGTCATCACCCTCTTATTAAAAAGCATTAGCTGGAGAGCACAGTTGTCATTTGCATTCATCACTATTAATTTATATTCGGTGTGACTATGATTGGATCTCTTTTACCATGAATTAAAATGTCTAGTCAGTCCTTGATCTTTAAAGGTGCTCTGCATTTATGTTTTGCGGTCTTAGAAAGGGCTAGCGAGATACCATCTTGTTATATCATATTATGATTGTTTTGAGGAAGTGTTTTCATCCGAGATTTATTAGTATGGCTTGCTAGTTGATTATGCTATTGATATGAGTAATTGTGAGACCTGAGAATTATTGCAAATGTGGTTAGTTATGATCTATGCTGAAAACTTGAATGCTGGCTTGACATATTTAAAACAACAAGAGCAAACAGAGTTTGTAAAAGTTTTTCTTTCTTTCTTTCAGTTTGTCAACTGAACTGCTTGAGGACAAGCAAGGGTTTAAGCTTGGGGGAGTTGATACGTCTCCGTCGTATCTACTTTTCAAAACACTTCTGCCCTTGTTTTGGACTCTAACTTATATGATTTGAATGGAACTAACCCGGACTGACGCTGTTTTCAGTAGAATTGCCATGGTGTTGTTTTATACGCAGAAAACAAATATTCTCGGAATGACCTGAAACTCCACGGAACATCTTAGAAAAAATAAAAAAAATCCTTGCCAAAGATGAAGACTAGGGGGCCCACACCCTGTTCACGAGGGTGGGGGGCGCCCCCCCTAGGGCGCGCCCCCTACCTCATGGGCCCCCTGGACTTCCTCCGACGCCAACTCCAACTCTATATATTTGCTTTCGGAGAGAAAAAAATGAAGAAGAAGAAATCATCGCGTTTTACGATACGGAGCCGCTGCCAAGCCCTAAAACCTCTCGGGAGGGCTGATCTGGAGTCCGTTCGGGGCTCCAGAGAGGGGGATTTGTCGCCGTCATCATCATCAACCATCCTCCATCACCAATCTCATGATGCTCACCGCCATGCGTGAGTAATTCCATCGTAGGCTTACTGGACGGTGATGGTTTGGATGAGATTTATCATGTAATTGAGTTAGTTTTGTTAGGGTTTGATCCCTAGTATCCATTATGTTCTGAGATTGATGTTGCTATGACTTTGCTATGCTTAATGCTTGTCACTAGGGCCCAAGTGCCATGATTTCAGATCTGAACCTATTATGTTTTCATGAATATATGTGAGTTCTTGATCCTATCTTGCAAGTCTATAGTCACCTACTATGTGTTATGATCCGGCAACCCCGAAGTGACAATAATCGGGACCACTCCCGGTGATGACCATAGTTTGAGGAGTTCATGTATTCACTATGTGCTAATGCTTTGTTCCGGTTCTCTATTAAAAGGAGGCCTTAATATCCCTTAGTTTCCAATAGGACCCCGCTGCCATGGGAGGGTAGGACAAAAGATGTCATTCAAGTTCTTTTCCATAAGCACGTATGACTATATACGGAATACATGCCTACATTACATTGATGAATTGGAGCTAGTTTATGTGTCACCCTATGTTATGACTGTTACATGATGAACCGCATCCGGCATAATTATCCATCACTGATCCGGTGCCTACGAGTTTTCCATATACTGGTTTGCGCTTATTTACTTTCCCACTGCTACTATTACAATCAGTACAAAATACCAAAAACATTACTTTTGTTGTCTTTACTTTTGTTGCTGCTGCCACCACTATCATCTTACTGCGCTACTAAACACTTTGCTGCAGATACTAAGTTTCCAAGTGTGGTTGAATTGACAACTCAGCTACTAATACTTGAGAATATTCTTTGGCTCCCGTTGTGTCGAATCAATAAATTTGGGTTGAATACTCTACCCTCGAAAGGTGTTGAGATCCCCTATACTTGTGGGTTATCAATTATCCATGTTAGATTTATTTTCTTGCTTTCTTCTTGTGTGTTTGAAAAACTTTGAGAAAATCCAAAAATATCTCTTGCTTATTTTCTGTTTTTCTTTCTAGTTTAATTAGTTATAGTATTAAAAGAAAACCCAAAAAGATTTCCTAGTTCTTCTTTTACTTGTTGGGAGCTTTCCCATGTAAATAGTTTTTCTTGTTTTTGTTGTTTCTCCTTTCCGTAGTTTGTTTTCTTTTAGAAAAACTAAAACTCCAAAAATACTTCAGTGTGTTTCTTTGAATCTTTTTTTACGTTTTTACTGAGTCATGCCGAGGAGAAGACCACGATGAAAATGTTGAGTGGCTGTCATATGCATTATTGTTGATCAAACAAAGAGCTCAAATTGCTTTGTCTTCTCCTCTAGAATAAAGTGTTTGCAGATTCCACCTTAGTCCACGGCACTATTGCACTATTATCATTTTCATATCATTTGGTCATGCAAGTGAAAGGCAATAATGACGATATTTGATGAACTGGTTGTGGCAGAGAGAAACGGGTATGAACTCAACCTGTTTGTTTTTGTAAATATGTTCAACCTAATATCTATTATCCAGCCTATTATGATTAAACATGTTTGCAATGACCCTTAGAGATTATAGTTTCTCATGCCATGCTTAAGTAGCTAGGAGTGGATAATGACTTATCATGGATGTCAACATCAAGTTAAAATGATTGTGATGTAGTATGATGATATGGTATCCTCCTCTAAATGTTAAAGTGGCTTGACTTGCCGCATGTTCATGCATGTAGTTGCATCAAAACCAACACATCATCTATGATATTTATGTTCATGGTGTTCATATCCTACTCATGCTAGTATCCAATGTTACTTACGCATAATTCATGTTCATGACCGTTTTTGCTCTCTAGGTGGCCTCTTCTTAACCTATTTGCTAGCCTTCGCCTGTACTAAGTGGGAATACTGCTTGTGCATCAAAATCCAGAAACCCAAGTTATTCTAGATGAGTCCACTATACCTACCTATATGCAGTATTACCCTATCGTCCTAAGTAAATTTGCATGTGCCACCTCTAAAAACTTCCAATAAATATCCTTTTTTGTGTGCCTCGATTGTTCAAAGAGTGATAGGAGGTAGTCAGTATCTTCCATGCTAAGCGGGTTATTCTCATGACGAGTGTTGACTCACTCGTCCTTGCACGAGAGGGGCGGTAATAGGGATTCCCAATCTCAAATTAAAATTGAAAATAATTAAAAAAAACACCCCCAGAACTATTGTTGGTATGGACGATACCCATTGTTTCGGATCAGCCGTGGAGTGGGATTGTTGGTGGAGGGGGAGTAAACCTTTATTTTCATCGCTTGGGAACCACCACTAATGTGTTTAGCATGGAAGATACCAATAACTAATGGTCGCAAAGTAAACAAGAAGGGTGCATTTCTCAAAATTTCATTTACCTCTGTTTTAAAACTTAAGCTCTGGCACCTCTGCAAATCACTGCTTCCCACTGCGAAGGGACTATCTATTTACTTTCATGTTGTGTCATCACCTTCTCAAATAAGCGCCAGAACTTGAGAGCACTATTGTCATCCTCATGCATTGTGTGTAGCTAATGTTGGGTGCATCATGACTGGATCTTTTCTACCATGAATTACATTGTTTAGTCGCTGCTTGTACTTTGGAGGTGCTCTGCATTTATGTTTCGCGGTCTCGGAAAGGGCTAGTGAGATACCACTATTGTCATATTATATCATGGTTATTTTGACAAAGTGTTGTCATTTGAGATATCTTATTATTGCTCGCTAGTTGATTATGCCATTGATATGAGTTAATGTAATTTTTAAGAGTTATTGTCGACATGGTTAGTCATAATCTTTGTTGAAAACCTAGGTGCTACTTAAGCTTATTTATATAAACAAGAGCAAAAGAGTTCACAAAAGTTTTTCTTTTTCACTTTCAGTTTATCAACTGAATTGCTTGAGGACAAGCAACGGTTTAAGCTTGGGGGAGTTGATATGTCTCCGTCTTATCTACTTTTCCTCTTCTTTTAGACTATAATTTGCATGATTTGAATGAAACTAACCCGGACTAACGATGTTTTCAGCAGAACTGTCATGGTGTTGTTTTTGTGCAGAAATAAAAGTTCTTGGACTGGAACGAAACTTTGTGAGGAATTTTATATAAGAAAAGATAATTTCTAGAGCCAAGAACCACCGATGGGGGGCACCTGGGTAAGCACAACCCATCAGGGCCCCCCTCAGGCGCGCCCAGGTGGCTTGTCCACACTTGGTGGCCCCGCAGACTCCAACCCTAATACTATAAAATCACATATTTGGAGAGAAAAATCGGGGAGGAAGAATTATCGTGTTTCATAAGATGGAGCCGCCGCCACCTCCTGTACATCATCGGGAGGCCAGATCTGGAGTCCGTTTGGGGCTCCGAAGGGTGGATCTTCGATCTTCATCATCACCAACCCTTCTCCATCGCCAACTCCATGATGGTCCCCACCGGGAGTGAGTAATTCCTTCGTAGGATCGTTGGTCGCTGAGGAGTTGGATGAGATTCATCATGTAATCGAGTTAGTTTTGTTTGGGCTTGATCCCTAGTATCCATTATGTTCTGAGATTGATGTTGCTATGACTTTGCCATCTTTAATGCTTGTCACTTTGGGCCCGGGTGCCATGATTTCAGATATGAACCGTTTACGTTATCACCATTATATCTATGTTCTAGATTTTATCTTGCAAGTTATAGTCACCTACTATGTGTTATGATCCGTAAACCCTGGAGTGACAGAAGTCGGGATACTTTCCGGTGATGACCGTAGTTTGAGGAGTTCATGTATTCACTATGTGTTAATGATTTGTTCTGGTTCTCTATTAGAAGGAGGCCTTAATATCCCTTAGTTTCCAATTGGACCCCGCTGCCATGGGAGGGTAGGACAATAGATGTCATGCAAGTTCTTTCCATAAGCACGTATGACAATTTACGGAATACGTGCTACATTATATTTATGAACTGGAGCTAGTGTTGTATCACCCTAGGTTATGACTGTTATACGATGAATATCATCCAACGAATTCACCGATCCAATGCCTACGAATTTCTCTTATATTGTTTCTGCTAAGTTACTACTGCTACTGTCACTAGTGCACCTGCTATGAAATAATTGCTATCATTGTTACTGTTACTGTTATTGTTACCGCTACTATCGAAACTATCATAATACTTTGCTAGTGATCACATTGATATAGATAATTAATCTCCAGGTGTGGTTGAACTGACAACTCCGCTGCTAATACTTGCAAATATTCTTTGGCCCCCCTTGTGTCGAATCAGTAAATTTGAACTGAATACTCTACCCTCGAAAATTGTTGTGATCCCCTATACTTGTGGGTTATCAGGAATCGATCACGGAGGGCATCTACATCAACTCTATTGCCCTTCTGATGAAGCGTGAGTAGTTTACCTCAGACCTATGGGTCAATAGCTAGTAGCTAGATGGTTTCTTCTCTCTCTTTGATCTTCAATACAATGTTTTCCTCGATGTTCTTGGAGATCTATCCGATGTAATCTTCTTTTGCGGTGTGTTTGTCGAGATCCGATGAATTGTAGATTTTTGATAAGCTTATCTATGAATATTATTTGAATCTTCTCTGGATTCTTATATGCATGATTTTTATATCTTTGTATTTTCTCTTCGAATTATCGTTTGGTTTGGCCAAATAGACTGATTTTTCTTGCAATAGGAGAGGTGCTCAGTTTTGAGTTCAATCTTGCGTGATTTCACCTAGTGACAAAGTAGGGGTAGCGAGACACGTATTGCATTGTTGCCATCAAGGATAACAAGATGTGGTTTTCATCATATTGCTTGAGTTTATCCTGCTACATCATGTCATCTTACTTAATTTGTTACTCTGTTCTTATAAACATAATACTCTAGATGCATGTAGGAGTCGGTCGATGTGTGGAGTAATAGTAGTAGATGTAGAATCGCTTCAGTCGACTTGACACGGACGTGATGCCTATATTCATAATCATTGCCTTGGATATCTTCATAACATTGCACTTTTCTATCAATTGCTCAACAGTAATTTGTTCACCCGCCGTATTATTTGCCTTCAAGAGAGAAGCCTCTAGTGAAACCTATGCCCCCCGGGTCTATTTTCCATCATATATTCTCAGATCTATAAACCAAAAAACTTGAAAATACCTTGATTC
This sequence comes from Triticum urartu, assembly GCF_003073215.2. Taxonomy (NCBI): domain Eukaryota; kingdom Viridiplantae; phylum Streptophyta; class Magnoliopsida; order Poales; family Poaceae; genus Triticum; species Triticum urartu. Next base: position 421,446,771 of record NC_053027.1, read on the forward strand.
AACTTATTTACTTTTATTTTGTTTTACGTTTCAGTAATCTTTTATATCTATCTCTATCAGATCTCACCATTGCAATTGACCGTGAAGGGATTGACAACCCCTTTATTGCGTTGGGTGCAAGTGTATGATTGTTTGTGTAGGTGCATAGATTTTGGACTTGCTTGTACCTCCTATTGGATTGATACCTTGGTTCTCTAACTGAGGGAAATACTTATCTCTACTTTGCTGCATCACCCTTTCCTCTTCAAGGGAAAAACCAACGCATGCTCAAGACGTAGCAGGAAGAATTTATGGCGCCATTGCTGGGGAGGTTCTATGATACGTCTCCAACGTATCTATGATTTTTGATTGCTCCATGCTATATTATCTACTGTTTTGGACATTATTGGGCTTTATTTTCCACTTTTATATTATTTTTGGGACTAACCTATTTACCGGAGGCCCAAGTGCCCTAGGTCTTCATGAGCAAGCAAGTTGGATGCACACCCACTTAGTTTCTTTTGTTGAGCTTTCATACATTTATAGCTCTAGTGCATCCGTTGCATGGCAATCCCTACTCCTTGCATTAACATCAATCGATGGGCATCTCCATAGCCCATTGATTAGCCTCGTTGATGTGAGACTTTCTCCTTTTTTGTCTTCTCCACATAACCCCCCTCATTATATTCTATTCCACCCATAGTGCTATGTCCATGGCTTGCGCTCATATATTGCGTGAAAGTTTATAGGTTTGAGATTACTAAAGTATGAAACAATTTCTTGGCTTGTCATCGGGGTTGTGCATGATGAGATAATTCTTGTGTGACGAAAATGAAACATGACTAAACTATATGATTTTGTAGGGATGAACTTTCTTTGGCCAGGTTATTTTGAGAAGACATAATTGCTTAGTTAGTATGCTTGAAGTATTATTATTTTTATGTCAATATGAACTTTTGTCTTGAATCTTTCGGATCTGAATATTCATACCACAATTAAGAAGAATTACATTAAAATTATGACAAGTAGCACTCCGCATCAAAAATTCTGTTTTTATCATTTACCTACTTGAGGACGAGCAGGAATTAAGCTTGGGGATGCTTGATACGTCTCCAACGTATCTATAATTTTTGATTGCTCCATGCTATATTATCATCTGTTTTGGACATTATTGGGCTTTATTTTCCACATTTATATTATTTTTGGGACTAACCTATTAACCGAAGGCCCAGCCTAGAATTGCTGTTTTTTGCCTGTTTTAGGGTTTCGAAGAAAAGGAATATCAAACGGAGTCCAAACGGAATGAAACTTTTGGGAACGTGATTTTCTCAACAAACAAGACCCGGGAGACTTGGCCCCTACGTCAAGATACAAAAGAGGAGGTCACGAGGTAGGGGGCGCGCCTACCACCACCAGGTGCGCCCTCCACCCTCATGGGCCCCCTGTTGCTCCACCGATGTACTCCTTCCTCCTATATATACCTACGTACCCCCAAACGATCATATACGGAGCCAAAACCCTAATTCCACCGCCGCAACTTTCTGTATCCACGAGATCCCATCTTGGGGCCTGTTCCGGAGCTCTGCCGGAGGGGCATCGATCACGGAGGGCTTCTACATCAACAACATAGCCTCTATGATGAAGTGTGAGTAGTTTACCTCAGACCTACGGGTCGATAGTTATTAGCTAGATGGCTTCTTCTCTCTTTTTGGATCTCAATACAATATTCTCCCCCTCTCTTGTGGAGAACTATTCGATGTAATCTTCTTTTTGCGGTGTGTTTGTTGAGGCCGATGAATTGTGGGTTTATGATCAAGTCTATCTATGAACAATATTTGAATCTTCTCTGAATTCTTTTGTGTATGATTGGTTATCTTTGCAAGTCTCTTTGAATTATCAGTTTGGTTTGGCCTACTAGATTGATCTTTCTTGCAATGGGAGAAGTGCTTAGCTTTGGGTTCAATCTTGCGGTGTCCTTTCCCAGTGATAGTAGGGGAAGCAAGGCACGTATTGTATTGTTGCCATCGAGGATAACAAGATGGGTTTTTCATCATATTGCATGAGTCTATCCCTCTACATCATGTCATCTTGCTTAAGGCGTTACTCTGTTTTTAACTTAATACTCTAGATGCATGCTGGATAGCGGTCAATGAGTGGAGTAATAGTAGTAGATGCAGGCAGGAGTCGGTCTACTTGTCTCGGACATGATGCCTATATACATGATCATACCTATATATTCTCATAACTATGCTCAATTCTGTCAATTGCTCAACAGTAATTTGTTCACCCACCGTATAATACTTATGCTCTTGAGAGAAGCCACTAGTGAAACCTATGGCCCCCGGGTCTATCTTTATCATATTAATCTCCTACTAATTAGTTATTTCCTTTGCTTTTTTACTTTGCCTTTATTTTACTTTGCATCTTTATCACAAAAATACCAAAAATATTATCTTATCATATCTATCAGATCTCACTCTCGTAAGTGGCCGTGTAGGGATTGACAACCCTGACGCCACTGCTACCCAGTACGACTACGGTGTTGACGACCTCTCTCTCTTTCCAGAGCAACCAGGCAAGCCCCCCCCCCCTTGATCACCAAATATCGCCTACTCTCCTCTATACTGCTTGCATTAGAGTAGTGTAGCATGTTACTGCTTTCCGTTAATCCTATTCTGATGCATAGCCTGTCATTGTTGCTACAACTGTTGATACCTTACCTGCAATACTAAATGCTTAGTATAGGATGCCAGATTATCATCAGTGGCCCTACATTCTTGTCAGTCTGCCTTACTATACTATCGGGCCGTGATCACTCGGGTGTTGATCATGAGTTTATACTATATATACATACTATACATGTTGTGACTAAAGTCGGGTCGGCTCGTTGAGTACCCGCAAGTGATTCCGATGTTGGGGGCTGAAGGGGCAGGTGGTTCCACCCAGGTAGTGGTGGGCCTAGGTTCCCGACGGCCCCGACTGTTACTTGAGGCGGAGCGACATGGCAGGTTGAGACCACCTTGGAGAGAGGTGGGCCTGGCCCTGGTCGGCGTTCGCGGTTACTTCAAAATAACATGCTTAACAAGATCTGGGTATTTGATCTAAGTCTGGCTACTTGCCTATACGCACTAACCAACTAAGCGGGAACAGTTATGGGTATTCGATGTCGTGGTATCAGCCGAAGCCTTCGTGACGTCAGTGACTGAGCGGCGTGCGCCGGGTTGGAATGGAACACCTGCTCTTGTATAAGTGAGGCTAGGTCTACTCACTGGCCGCGTACGCAACATGCGCCATTGGATTTAGACCGGCGTGCTGACATCTCTGTTGTGCCTAGGTAGGGATGCGACATGTTGATCTTCCGAGGCCGGGCATGACCTAGGAAGTGTGTCCGGACAAAGGGGATCGAGCGTGTTGGGAAATGTGGTGCACCCCTGCAGGGAAGTTAATCTATTCGAATAGCCATGATCTTCAATAACAGGACGACTTGGAGTTGTACCTTGACCTTATGACAACTAGAACCGGATACTTAATAAAACACACCCTTCCAAGTGCCAAATACAACCCGGTGGTCGCTCTCTAACAGGGCGACGAGGAGAGGATCGCTGGGTAGGATTATGCTATGCGATGCTACTTGTTGAACTTACCTTCTGCTCTCTTCTACATGCTGCAAGATGGAGGTGGCCAGAAGCGTAGTCTTCGATAGGACTAGTTGTCCCCCTCTTATTCCGGCATTCTGCAGTTCAGTCCACATATGATACCCTTATTCCATTTGATACCAATGCATACATATGTAGTGTAGCTCCTTGCTTGCGAGTACTTTGGATGAGTACTCACGGTTGCTTTGCTCCCCCTTTTCCTCCTTCCTATACCCAATTGCTGCGACCAGACGATGGAGCCCAGGAGCCAGACGCCGCCATCGACGATGACTCCTACTACACTGGAGGTGCCTACTACTACGTGCAACCCGCTGACGATGACCGGGAGTAGTTTAGGAGGATCCCAGGTAGGGGGCCTGCGCCTCTTTCGATCTGTATTCCAGTTTGTGCTAGCCTTCTGAAGGCAAACTTGTTTAACTTATGTCTGTACTCAGAAATTGTTGCTTCCCCTGACTCGTCTATGATCGAGCTCTTGTATTCGAGGCCTCGAGGCCCCTGGCTTGTAATATGATGGTTGTATGACTTATTTTATTTGCAGAGTTGTGTTGTGATATCTTCCCGTGAGTCCCTGATCTTGATCGTACACGTTTGCGTGTATAATTAGTGTACGATTGAATTGGGGGTGTCATAAGAAGGGCCTAGATTGGGCGTCATCTGATAAGGTGATGACACAGCAAAAGCGCATTAAGAGCATGGTGGAGAACAACACCAGCCCTGCCAGCGCAATCCAGGTGATGTTGTTTCAACGGATTCTCCCCTGCCAACGCCGGACTCTCCACATGTGGGAGTTTGATCCGGCAGTTCCCCGGACCTTGCAGCGGTTCTTCGGCATGGAGCACGAAGTCATATGGAAGCTGCTTTTTAAGACCCAAAAGACATGGCCGCCAATGACCGAAGACCTTGGCCACGACTGCGCTCATCTAGCCACTCAAGTAAGTCTTTTAGATTCCTAATCATATCTTTGATTTGTGGATCCAAAGAGTAAGTTTTAAACCTTCCCCTTATCACCCAGGGCTGGACGAAGAAGGCAGAGCGGATCAAGTGTCCGGCTCCCCTGCCCGAAGACCCAGCTATTGCTCTTATGACGAAGATGCTGGTTCCGGCGCCGTACCAGGCGCCGGAAAAGAAGGCCAAGAAGAAGAGCAAGGAGGTCCGAAGTGGCTTTCGCCGCAAAAGTACTTCAGACATATCATCCGAAGATACCGGAGCTCTCTCCTCCCATGATGAAGACGAGGAGGAAGTAGAGGAGAACAATTCTCCCTCTAAGGGGGAAAGAAGAAATGGGGAGCTTCCACAGATCTAGAGGCAAAAGCATCCAAGAAGGGGAAACACTCCCTTTCAGACGATTCGGAATCAGACGCCGAAGCCGTCCCCGAATGAAACCCCAGGCCGAAGCCTTCGGCCGAATCTTAAGTATTTAAGGATAATGTATGTATCCAGCTTTATGCCTTGCGATCCTAACACAAAGAATCACGTATTGTAGTCCGACCCATGATCTCCCCTTGTAATCATCGTCTTCTGGGAATTCGCTAGGCTCACACATGATGGAGAGCGAATCGCCTCCGCCGGCGTCCCCACCCACTGCTACGGACAACACTGAAGTGTTGTCCCGAGGGACCTTTCCAGGCCATGGAGAGGTGCAGGAAGCCATCAAGGTGGCGCCAGAGAGTAATACCTCTGCTGCCGAAAACATTGGGGAACCGACCCCATGGAGGCCGGCGACGGGGGCCATGCCCAATTCGGCCTCCAACCGAATATCATTCCGGAGACCGATACGGCTCCGGACTTAGGCGAGCAGCCTCCTTCAAAAGATGGGGGTGCGTCGACTCCATTGGCGACCTCTGTCAATGCGAAGGCGCCGTACACTCTGATGGAAGTGCTTCAGAGTGCCTCCATTTTTGAGGACCATCGTACCCTTAAGGGTACGGTGGTTGAAAAGGTTCGGTCCGCTAAAAGCGGATTGAACGAGGCCTATACTAGCCTTCTGACAGGCTTTGAGGTACATGATGTAATGTTTTTTAACTATAAAAAGAATGCATGTGTATAGTCAGTAGCCCCTGAGACTCTGTTCGCGTTAGTTTAAGAAAGGCCAAACAGAGGATCAAATAGTCTTTGCAAGAGATTAACATACCCATGTATTTGAACAAACAGGCGTCAAAGTTAGCAGCAGCCGCCCATACCGATGAAGTGTCCGAACTAAAGCGGCAGCTGGAGCGGGCTGATGAAGAGCTCCTCCACACCAAAAAACTATTGGAGAAGCAAGGTATGCGATACCTATTCACATCTGACATGATATGGCTAGTTGTTGTGCTATCTTGCTGAGTTTTGTAATTATGCTCACAGTTGATGCGTCTGAGGTCGAGACCCTCAAGAACATGCTGACCGAGGCCAAGAAGGAGGCGGACAGGGAACGAGACGCCCGCCAAAAGCATGAATCATGGCTAGATGAAGTCCGGCAAGAGCTCCGGGATGCCATAGGCAAAATGAGTCCTTAGAGCGCAAGATTATGGATCAAGATGCCGAATTTGCTAAGGCCCTCCAAGGCGCGCAGGAGGCCCGGGTTGAAGACCAAGGCGCCTGCCGGGAGATTTAAGAGGCCAAGAAGATTGCGGCAGGTAAGGACTTTATTATGCGAAGCAAATTTGTCAGGAGAAGGTACCTCTTACTGACCCGGGTTTGGAGTTCTCCAGGAGCGTTTGCGGATCTGCCCCGGAGTATTGTTGATGTTGCGGAGTTCTTCCGAGCCGAAGAGGGGAGCTCGACGGAGAAGCTGTTCTGGACGCAGTACCTTACGCCAGAGCATCCGGTGCACCTCAGTGATTAGCTGAAATAGTTGACCAAACTGCATAGGGAGGCTGGATTAGCTATGAGGGATATTATAATCCGTCTCTGGCCTGCCGAGCCCATGCAAGGCAGCTACTTCGGGCTCGTGAAGCGGCTAGTCAGTGTCTGCCCCCGGCTGGATGCTATAAAGCGGTCGGTCTGTATCGAAGGTGCCCGGATGGCCTTTGCCCGCGTCAAGGTACAGTGGGCGAAGTTGAATGCCGTCAAGCTGGCAACCGAGGGACCGCCCGCAGGCAAGGAGCACCGCACACCGGAGCGGTATTTTGATGAAGTCTTGGAAGGTTCCTGGATTGTTGAGGACCAGTGTTCGAAGGACATTGTCTTTGAATGAATGTATTCATGCTGCCCGAACTTTGTATTATGAAACAAGGCCTATGTATAATATGTTGCTTGTTCAACCTCTAATCATTTTCCTCTTGTGCGGCCGTTTACGGTATCTGAGAGTTGGCCAGTCGTCGGCTTCAGCCCCCACGTAGATAGTACGGGGGTGTTTGGAATGGCACCTGGACACACTTGACCCAATGGCCTGGTCCTTGAAGGAGGTGCTAGTGTGGTGAACCAGGAAATCAGACCATGTGGCTTTATCACTCTCACTTAGCCACAGGAGTTTGACAATGAGGTTGTAGGCACAACCCCTGGTATTATTCGATTATCCGAATTGGGTGATGTAGATGCCTGACCGTGTGGAGACCGGTCCTTCGCGTAATGCGGAAAAAATCTCGATAGATTTATACTTAGTCAGCGAATAGCTGACCAGCTCTCGCCACATCATGACAATCCGTTTTCGGCTTTCTCTACTGAGTGTTTATCCGGATGAACCGGAAACGCAATCGTAGTAGTTCTCCCTTTACTACCATAGCCGAACGAGCGTAACATAAGGTAGTAACCACAGGAGCAGGGCAACCCAACTATTGACCAAAGACATGATTGGGAGTCGATGCATATAATGCTATATTCGAGACACCAAATTGTATGATAAAAGTGTTCAGCCTTATTTTTAAGAAATTTATGTGGCCGAATGGAGCCCCTGGTGATTTAAGTCTTATCGAGGTGTACATGGCGATCAGATGAAAAAGGGGAATACAGGTTAGGAAATAAGCCATTACCGAATATGTTGGGCGAAAAAACTGTTTCCGTTATAGTCTGATTGATACGTCAAAACGTATTTTTACAAATGATGCGATAAGCATCGAGGCTATTTTACATGTCGAGCACCAGGGAAAGCTGTGTGCGGGTCCTAATAAAGGAAGAGCTGATCTTCAAAGATCCTTTAGATACTCTGCCACACGTTCACGCTATTTTTCCTCCTTGGTGTATTATCCTTTGAAAGGATCAACGATTGGGTTCTCATGAGGGACCTAGAAAAGGGCCCTTGGTGCCGTCGGAAGGTGATGGTGGTTTTAAGGAACTTGGAAAATAAAAAATAAGAGAAAAGAAACATGAGGGTCCAAATAGGGTCAAGCCGTGTTGTGGACTTTGTCTTTACTATGCCTCCATCTTGGCCCATGGTATCTTTAGTGCATAGTTATGTACACGTGGCACATATGTCGGAATTCGGTTGGGGCTAAGATGGAGGACGAATTGCTGATCGAGCTCCGAACGAGATGGACCATCGCTCTGCCAAGTAGTCCGGACGCGTTTAACAGTGTCCGGGGGCTTGACTGGTGATGTAGTGTTTGGCTTGATAAGACCGCCCTGGACTTCCGCCGCAAGGGCCGCGGTGTGCTCCTCAGTACAGAGGGAGCGCTCCGTGTTTCCATTAACTGTTATAACACCGCGTGGTCCGGGCATTTTCAGTTTGAGATATGTGTAGTGCGGGATCACATTGAAGCGAGCGAACGCGGTTCGTCCGAGCAATGCATGATAGCCACTACGGAAGGGGGCGACGTTCAAGATCAAGTCCTCGGTTAGGAAGTTGTCCGGCGAACCGAACACGACTTCCAATGTGATTGAGCCCGTGCAATGGGCCTCTACACCAGGTATTACTCCTTTAAAGGTAGTTTTGGTGGGTTTAATTCCTCATAGATCAATTCCCATTGTGTGGACCGTGTCCTGATAGAGCAAGTTAAGGCTGCTGCCACCGTCCATGAGGACCGCATAAGGTGGAATCCATCGATTATTGGGTCGAGTACCAACACGGCCAAGCCTCCGTGACAGATACTAGTCAGATGATCTATGTGATCAAACGTGATCAGATAGGCTGACGTTGGATTGAATTTTGGGGCGACTGGCTGTATGCATACACGTCCCTTAGGGCGCGCTTGCGCTCCCTCTTGGGGATCTGAGTAGCGTATATCATATTCACCGTTTTGACCTCGGGGGGAAATTTCTTCTGTCCCCCAGTGTTCGGTGGGTGAGGCTCATCATCATCATCCTCACTGGGCGACCTCTTCTCCCTATGTCCGGTGTTTAGCTTACTAGCATGTTTAAAGACCCAACAACTTTTGTTGGTATGGTTGGTAGGTTTGTCGGGGGTGCTGTGAATTTGCCAAGGTTGATCGAGTATTCGGTCCAGGCTAGATGAACCGTCTTTATTTCTTTTAAATGGCTTCTTTCGTTGACCGGATTTAGATCCATTGAATCCGGCATTGACCGCCGTGTCTTCAGTATTATCATTGTTTCTTCAACGCTTGTGTTTGTTGCGTCAGCGCCTGCCACTGCCGTTTCTGGTTTCAGAAGTACCAGGGTCGCTGGTACCGTTGTTGCTACGGGTAACCAGCTATCCTCTCCTATGCAAAAGCGGGTCATGAGTGTTGTAAGGGGTGCCAAGGACTTTGGCTTCTCTTGGCCGAGGTGTTGGGAGAGCCATTCGTCACAGATGCTGTGTTTAAAGGCCGCTAGTGCTTCAGCGTTCGGACAGTCGACGATTTGGTTCTTTTTAATTACGAACCTTGTCCAGAGTTTTTGGGCTGATTCTCTGGGTTGCTAGACTATGTGACTAAGGTCATCGGCGTCCGGGGGCCGAACATAGGTACCTTGGAAGTTGTCTCTAAAGGCATCTTCCAAATCTTCCCAGCTGCCAATAGAATTTTCTGGGAGGCTTTTTAACCAGTACCGAGCTGGTCCCTTAAGCTTAGGGGGAGGTATTTGATGGCATGTAGATCGTCGCCGCGAGCCATATGAATGTGGAGAAGAAAATCTTCAATCCATACTGCGGGATCTGCTATACCGTCATATGATTCGATGTTCACAGGTTTAAACCCTTCTAGGAACTGGTGCTCCATTACCTCATCGGTGAAGCATAGGGGGTGTGTGGCGCCTCTTTACCGGGCGACATTGTGGCATAATTCGGACGGAGGGCGTATGCGGTTTTCGGCCTGTGCGAGGTTGTGTCCGTCCCGCCAAATCTGATTGCCGCCCTCACGTGATGGAGCACGCCCTCTCGATCCATAGATTGATCTTGTCAGACTGGATCTATTGTCCAGGTCTTTACGTAAGTTGTAGGTATAGCCCGGGGACGTTACCTCCTTGCCTCGAGGGAGGGGTGGTGCGGGCTAGTGTTCGGCATGAGTAGCTGGTCTGTCCCGTCCATGTGTCGGTCGGTCGGGCTCAAGGGCCTCATTATCAAATTGAGGTAGTATCTTGCGCTTTGGGTAACTCTTAGTTGGGTGTTCGAGGCCGTATTCCTCGGCAGCCAAGACGTTAGGCGATCTGTCATTGAGTAGATCCTGATCAGCTCGCAGCTGCTGCTGCTTCTTTTTCAGGCTTCTTGCCATGGCGATTAACTGGCATTTGAAGCATTCTTGTTCGTGGGGTCGTTCCTCCGGCACGATGAAATCTTCGTCGCCGAGGCTCACATCCTCTTCGGAGATCGGTATGTAATTACTGTCCTCCGAGCTTCCATTCTTGACAGGATCGTCGGGGTTTACTTGCCCATCCTCCCAATCATCCTGTTCAGATGTTGGCTCTACATGGGCTTCAGGTTCTTCGGCATTCTCCGGAGTATTATTGTCTTTGGTGCCAGTATTGCCGTCTTTGTCGTGACGCGATTTTGAGCGGCGCCGTTGACGTTGACGCTTTGGAGGGGCTTCGGCAGGCTTGTCCTCAAGCGGATCCTTCTTGCCATCGTCGCCATCCTCTTTGGGTGTGTCCACCATGTACTTCATATGTGGAGGTGGCCGTCCATCGTCTGGTAAACGGATGGTTTTGGACTTGTTCGTCTCCGGCATCGTCGTCCATATCATCGATGTCTTCGGAGGCGTAGTCCAATATGTAGGTTAAATCTTCGACAGAGGCTATGAAGTGGGTGGTGGGTGGGACGCAAAATTCCCCTCTCTCAGCCCCTAGTCTGGGCTGGGCATAGTTCGGAAGCGATCCTTCCGTAATGATGAGTGATCGCATTAAGTCCAGGGCCTTGTTTAAAGGCGAGGGTTGGACAGAGAAACAAGAGTCTGTGGGGATGTCCGGAGTCGGAGTCTCCTGGCGGCACCCGCTTGACACGAGCCTAAGAGTTCGGACCTAGAGTCGGGAGGAGTATCCGGTGCTTGAGTGACAAGAGGAGTTCGGTTTGTCTTCGGGTTAGCCGATGACATCGTCCCCTCCGGATCTCTGGTAACAAGTTCCATAACTGTAGAGAGTTCGGCAAGCTCTAAGCTCCCGTCTTCGGACCTGACAGCCTGCTCAGGATCTAAGGCCAGAGAGGTGATCGGGGCCGCGAACCCTTCGAAGATCACTGCTCCTCGAATATTAGTGAAATAGTTTAGGTTTCAGAAACTGATCTGATGACCCGGGGCATAGCCGTCGATTTGCTCGAGGTGGCCAATCGAGTTGGCACGTAGCGCGAAGCCGCTGAATACGAAAATTTGGCCCGGGGGAAAAAAATCTCCCCTGAAACAGCATCATTATGGATGATCAAACGAGCCATCAAATCCTTTGTCGACAGCACAGAGGAACTCTCAACGAAAGCACCAATGTCGGTGTCAAAACCGGCAGATCTCGGGTAGGGGGTCCCGAACTGTGCATCTAAGGATCAATGGTAACATGAGGTAGGGACACAATGTTTACCCAGGTTCGGGCCCTCTTGATGGAGGTAAAAACCTACGTCCTACTTCATTGACTTTGATGAGTATAGGGGTTACAAGAGTTGACCTACCTCAAGATCGTAATGACTAAACCCTATATGTCTAGCCTGTATGATTATGACCACCTCTACGGACTAAACCCTCCGGTTTATATAGATACCGGAGGGGGCTAGGGTTTGTATAGAGTTAGTTTACAGTGAAAGGAATCTTCATATCCAAGCGCCAAGCTTGCCTTCCACACCAAGGAGAGTCCCATCCGGACACAGGGGAAGCCTTCTATCTTGTATCTTCACGGCCCACCACTCCGGCCCACATCACATAGGCCGGACGTCCGGGGACCCCCTAATCCATGACTCCCTCATAGGGACATGCTTAAATCATGAATTTATTAGAATACTCTATGTGCTTCACTTATGTCGGATTTCAGATTCCACAAACCCTTGAGAGGTTTGAATTCTGGGGTGCGGGCGAAGAACTCATCCTCCCCAGTCTACCTACTCATTGATCTCACGGCCTAGCTTGACAAACCGTAAGGAAAAGAGACACCATAGTTTACCCAGGTTCGGGCCACCTTGCGGTGTAAAACCGCACTCCTTCTTCGTGTTTTATTGGCCTCGAGGGGCTGAGGATGAATTAGTATAGTGTGGGAACAACCTCAGGAGGAGGGGTGTTCTTGGGCTCGAGTGAGCTGGTGAGTGTGTGGATGGAACGGATCGGATCCCCCACTATGGTGGTGGCTAAGTCCTATTTATAGTGGCCTTGGTCCTCTTCCCAAATGAAGGCGTGAAGGGATCCCACAACGGCCAAATTCGAAGGGAGACAACTAGTACATGCTATCCTGAGAAAAGTAGTCTTCGGCTGCAAAAGCCTCTGGTCATGACGCTGTGATGGGCTCGCCGATGACCTCTGTCCTGTCGTCCTGGCGGTCTTGGTCTTGTTGCATGGGAATGGAAACCATTGGCTGGTTCCTCGGGACTCCGCACCTACTATCGGTGTCAAAACCGGTGGATCTCGGGTAGGGGGCCCCGAACTGTGCATCTAAGGCGGATGCTAACAGGCGGCGGGGGACACAATGTTTACCCAGGTTCAGGCCCTCTCGAAGGAGGTAATACCCTACTTCCTGCTTGATTGATCTTGATGATATGAGTATTACAAGAGTTGATCTACCATGAGATCGTAGAGGCTAAACCCTAGAAGCTAGCCTATGATTATGATTGTTGTTGTCCTACGGACTAAACCCTCCGGTTTATATAGACACCAGAGGGGGCTAGGGTTACACAGAGTCGGTTACAAGGGAGGAGATCTACATATCTGAATTGCCAAGCTTGCCTTCCACGCAAAGGAGAGTCCCACACGGACACGGGACGACGTCTTCAACCTTGTATCATCATAATCCAACAGTCCGGCCAAAGGATATAGTCCGGCTGTCCAAGGACCCCCTAATCCAGGACTCCCTCAGTAGCCCCTGAACCATGCCTCAATGATGATGAGTCCGACGTGCAGATTGTCTTCGGCATTGCAAGGCGGGTTCTTCTCCAAATTCTGAATACCTGTCGAGTAGTGTTCGGCTTCCCATGAATGTTGCACTCCTTGGCTTCTGCGCCTAATAATGGCTATCCTCGACATGTTGAGCGAATGCGAGAAGTCGGGGCATTTCTACACTTGCCACCCTAACCATGTGAGTAAATCGTCTATTTAAAGAGACAGGGATCCTCAGATCCAGACCACACCATCCTCCCACAGCGAGTATCCATCGGAGCGCACCCGGAAAAAGTCCATCCCATCATGGCCGGCCATCGCAACTCCTCATCTCGCTCCCGTAGCCCTAAGCCAAGAGATTGGAAGAAGTGTTCCGTCCCCCACAACCAATTAGTGGAGTTATAGACCCAGGGGTTTCTCCCTCCAGCGTATATGGTCCCTGTTCGAACCGAACTTGCCACTTACAATGGCGGGGAGCAAGCGGAGAGCTTTCCCAACCCATCCATGTTGGAGCGGGGTATGCCTTGTCCCTTACTTATTGAGGGGGCTTGGATTTCCAATCCATCCATTACCGTGGGCTCCTCGAGTTCTATGGCCTCCAGCTGCATAACTTTACTCCCGCCTCCATATTACAGATCGCTGGCTACGTTGCCCTTTGCAAGCTGTTTTTGGGCTGCGAAGCTCATTTCGAGCTATGGAAGAGGCTATTCTGCCTCGTACCCTGTACACAGGAGGGGTCAATATATCGAGTGGGAGGAGCCGAGATATGGCGCATCGCCAGGACCGGATACCTGTCCAGTACTCTGAAGAAGACATCCGAAGACTGGCCTTCGGAGTGGTTTTATATGGAGGACGTCCCCGTTATGGACCCTATTCGGATGGGCCTTCCTGAGTTTGATAACGCCCCTTTGAAGAACGCCGCAGCTGGCGCCCTCGGAGCCTCCAGGAGGAAGATAACAGAGAGGTCCTTTACCTGTGGGCCGGATAAAAACGCTGGCCAAATCAGGATTGACAATAATCGAGGTTATGTCAATATGTATAATGCAGGGGGTGCAGCCACATCAATACCGGGGAAAACCCATGTGGCACTTTAATGGAGAAGACGATGCCACCCGCTGCAGTCATAAGGGACCGGACTCCGTAGCTGCTCTAGCAAAAATACTGTCTGATTTATATAAAGGAGAGGAAGAGGAGTTCATCCGCATTAAGCCACGGGATGGATTCTCCATGTACAACCCCCCAAACTAGGTGAGCTGCTACATTCTACTCCAGACCTTCCCGCGTTCTTCGTCATAAGTATTTACCTTGCTATTTCATAGCAGGAACTTCGAAAAGCTGTGAGGGAGGTCCACAGCCCGTCTCCACAACCAGAGGACCCTGACCGGGCCCTCGAGCCCGTACTCGAAGAAGATCCGGACACATTTGTGGAGCTCATCGACAGGACGTTCTATCAGTTAAGCTATGATGGTACCCTGGTGGCCATCCTAGCCGATTATCCTGGACTTCTCCCTGCATCGCATGTAAGTAAAACTGGGGTCCTAATTTCCGAGAAGGATCCCTTTTTCCGCACTTCACCTACCGCACACATATGGTGTCTTACAGCGAAGGCCCTCGGGACGCCATGCCGAACCCGCAATGACTCACCAACAAGGGGCACCGAAGCCGGGTAGGCTCAAAAAGGAAGGCGGTTAGGACTGAGACGTTGTCGCAGAGGTATGAAAAAGAACCCCACTCCGTGGTTGTCGTCTTTTAAAATATAATAACGTCCATGGTTCCTGGCAGGAAAAACGCTTGCCGGACCATATCCGGAGAGCCCGCTGGCCAAGCCTCCACCAGCCGTGCTCCAAAGCCGGACTTAGAGGCAGACGCTAACATGGGGCCAACACCGGATGTTCCTCCTACAGAGGATGCGGATAGGCTGTCCGCTAGGAATTCCGAAGTGGAGAGTGCCATGAATCATAGGCGTCACCGGGCCGTACTCCGCGATGCTTGTTTCTCTCAAGAGGCATTCGATGCCTTCAACTCAGGAGACCCGTACATCCGAGCTGCTCAAAATGGTCTTGCCTGAGCCACGGACCAATATGTGAAGGATATACGGGTAAGAAAATCTAATAATTATGTATATCAGTAGCCCCTGAGACTTAAAAGAATTGGCACAACTGATTTAAGGATCATTGTTTGTGTAGGTTCTTAGAGAAAAGAATACCCAGTTGTCTCAAGAGCTGGAGGAGTGCAAAGCCCAGCTACGGGCCACAGTTGCCGCAATGAAGGAGTCCGAGAAGGCCCCATCTGGTAACACTGGTTTCTATCTAAAAGAATGACATGTACCAGTTAGTATTCGGCATGCATGCAAATCTAACAATAGATTCTGTAGATGATCTCGGAGTGAATCCGGCGGTCACGCAAGGGGATGAGCAACATGCTCAACGACAGCTAAAGGCTGGCGTGCACGTGCTTACGCAGGTTAGGTGGGAGAAAAACGATCTCCAAGATACCAATACCCGGCTGGGCGTTGAACTGGAAGATGTTTGGGCCCAACTTGCTGACTCCGTAAAGGAGAATAAGAGGCTTCGACGCGGCATTTTTAGTAATTGCTTGAACAAACTTTTATAGAGTTCGGCGAAGAAACCGGCTAACAGAGTTATATCTGTAGGTATGCTGACGGGTCGTCCCGCGGAGGAGATGCCCAGGTCTGCGGGTGATCTTCTGCCAGAGCTCTCACAACTGCATGAACAAGTTCGGCAGGTGATGCAGGGCATTGCCCAAGCCTTGTGGCCATCCGCCTCCCTTCCAAGAGGCATGGGGGAGCTTGTAGAGATGCTCAAGGGAGCACGGCGGCGCTTCCAATTATGGAAGCTATCAGCCTACCGACAAGGTGCAAGGGAAGCCTGGGCCATGGTGAAGACGCGATATACGAAGGCTTACCCGAACCACATGGCCGAGGTCGGACCTATGGGGTCTGATGGGAAAGAGATCCCCGTCAGTTTGGTGTATGACCAGGTGAAATTAGCTGAAAAGTATTCCCAATAGGATTGTAGGCTAGATAGAATGTTGTATGGTATAGAAGAAGAATTTAGTCAGTCTAAGTGACTGTGTATTTCAAGTGACATATATTGTCCCTAGCCGGATTCTAAATAATTTGTCATGGCGGACCTTTTCGCTTCAACCTCCAGACCCGACAGTGCGGAGTGTATCCGAATACCTGCTTAGTTATGTAAAAACCGGGGTACGCGTGGAAACCAGGCATAGGGGTCATAAGTGCTTGAATAGAGAAGTACCCAACTAGCTATGTTATATTACATGGATAGTAAGAAACATCTTCCAGGTAGAATAGTTCTATTAAGGGTTCCTTTCCCTGGGTACACATGCATTAATGTGCATGTCCGAACTGCGAGAAGAGACGCGGGATATAAACATCAGGGGGTGTGTATTACAATAAATAAAAGTCATCTTTTATTCACCGACCGAATATTCCCTTAAGAACGCTAGCTTTCGGCTTCACCCAGTCTGAGGTACACATCCGGCTGACCCGGCGGTAACAATCACAGAGGTGCTCCCCTTATGCCCTAGCCGAAATAACGGGAACGTAGGGCATAAACACAACAGCCAGGCAACCCAGCTTGGCCAAAACTTAAGTCATATCGATGCATATAATGGCGAAGAAAAGGTACATGTGGAAAAGTAACACATGTGCGAGGGGCATAGAGCCCGGAACATAGTTATATTAAGCTTCTGTATAAGAAGCCCCCGGGTATAATGATCACGCCTAGCGTGTCATGATTTTGTAGTCAAGACACATTTTAACATTTTAAGGCCGTGAAGAAAAAGGGAAGAAAGAAAGAAAAGACAGATAACGGATATATAAAAAATTGACGGAGATAAGGAGACGAACACAGAGTCCGGCACTAGGCGTAGAACCTTCAGAGTCTGGTTGCGTTCCACGGGTTTGGCTCGAGTCAATTGTCCGATGTATCCCGCAGACGGTATGCTCCACCGAGTCTGGTTGCGTAAAACGAGTTCGCCAACGTTATAAGTTTTGGCCCATACTTCTCTGCTTCGATACCGCCGAGCCTGTTGGTGATAGAATGCGGAGTGGGCTTTTTCCACGTCATGCTCCTCCTCTAGGGCGTCCAAACTATCCTGCCGATCAAGCTCGGCTTATTTCTCTTCGTACATGCGCACTCGAGGTGAGTCATGAATGATGTCGCAGGGCAGTACCACCTCTGCGCCATACACCATAAAGAATGGCATGTATCCGGTAGTGTGATTCGGCGTGGTCCGCAGCCCCCATAGTACGGAGTCAAGCTCCTCCACCTAGTGCGTATCTGATTCCTTCAAGGATCGCCCTAATCTGGGTTTAATGCCGCTCATGATAACACCATTTTCTCACTCGACTTGACCGTTAGTTTGCGGGTGATAGACATAGGCATAATCGAGCTTAATGCCCATGTTGCTGCACCAAGTTTTTACATCGTCGGCTGTGAAGTTCGAGCAGTTATCGGTGATGATGCTGTGGGGGACGCCGTAATGGTGTACAACGCCGGATATGAAGTCTATCACTGGTCCGGATTTGGCCATTTTAACTGGTTTGGCTTCTATCTATTTGGTGAATTTATCCACCATGACCAATAGGTATTTTTTTTCTTATGGATTCCCCCTTTAAGGGGTCCGACTGTTAGAATAAATCCGAGGCAATATCGTTGATCATCCGAGGACCAAGCAATCACACGAGCATGACACCGAGACTTGTTAACGAGGTTCACTGATATGGCTACATCCCCGGGCCTTGACTACGGGCGCTCCTCCCCGTGACACCATCACAATACCGCACACCAGCCACCCGGGTGCCGGCACACGCCGCCGGCTCCCCCTTGCGTGCCTGTGCTATTATGTTGGCATAGGTTACATTGTGTGTCTACCCCCGCTATATATGAGAGGCCTAGGATACAAGTGTCCTACTAGGACACAACTCCACATCCTATGTAAACACAATACAACTCCAAGTCCAACTATAACCACTGGTAGAAAAAGGGCCTGTTGTCCCGGTTCGTAAGGGCCTTTTGTCCCGGTTCTGGAACCGGGACTAAAGGGTCGGTACAAATGCGCTGTCCCTTTAGTCCCGGTTCAATCCAGAACCGGGACAGATGGGCCTGCACGTGGCCTGTGCACGGAGCCCAGGCAGGAGACCCTTTGGTCCCGGTTGGTGGCACCAACCGGGACCAATAGGCATCCACGCGTCAGCATTTCTGTGGCTGGGGTTTTATTTTTTTTGAAAGGGGGGGGTTGGGGGTTTTGGGGGGTTAATTTAGGTGTTTCATATATTGTGTTAGCTAGCTATAATTAATAGAGAGAAGTGTCCTCTCTTATGTCCGTGCTTGGTCAACGCTACGTACTATACATACGTATAGAGAGGACTAGACACGCTAGCTAGCTAGTAAGCAAACGAAGGAAACAGAAGATCGTCATCAACATATATGCATACAGAGAGAAGTGATATCGACCACCTCTCCTTCTCCGAGAGATTGGTCGAACAACAAGTTCTCGTATATCTATCCGACACTACCGGCTACATATATACAATAATTATCTCTTACAAATATAATTATATGGACTCAGGGTCCACATAGAATTCTCCATCTTCAGGGATCACGTGGTCAAGAAAGAATGCTGCCAATTCCTCTTGAATTGCTCGCATGCGAGCTGGTGCTAGGAGTTCATCCCGCTTCCGAAACATCTAATTTGAAGAAGGGGGTCAATACATATATATATATATATATATATGAATGAATGAAACTCAACACAAATGATGGTAATCAAATAAAATTGTGAATGTTGTTATTTACGTACTTCATATTGTTTGTCAGTGTAGCCCCGCTCACAGGTCGTGTGGCGGATGGACTCGCAAACGTAGTATCCACGGAAATCATTCCCTTGTTCCTGCCACAACCACTTTACAAGAAATAGAGGTCAATCAAACTGATAAGCAAGAATGCCAAATGGTATTGATGAAACTAGCGCTTGAATGACTAGTAGATGCACGGAACATGCTACTATAGTACTTACTTTCGGGTTTCTAAATTGCAGCTCCTTCGGCAGTCCCGGAGCTTTTCTGGTGAATTTTCTCCAAACCCTGCCGGACAAAGAAAACAATTACTTGATATATCAGGAAATGAACAAAGTCGCTGATATGGTGGATAATGATCGATTTAACTTACTTCTCGAGTATTTGAGTCATGTCTGCATATTCCTGGGGATCTTTTCGTCTTGAGTCTAAGACGGTTACTAGTCCCTGCTCAAGCTTAATCTCTAGGAGAATATAGTGGAAACTGCACACGCATGCATAACTCATCAATTACATTACTATAACCTTGACTAATATATAAGGGAAACCGAATACGCACAAGACAGTAACACTCACTTGAAGTTGTAAGGAAAGAGTATTATATCTTTGTTTTCATTTATTATGAACGATCCTAGCAAGTTGGCCTCGGTAGCTGCGGCATGAAATTTAACCTGAGTTGCATCTATGAGATATGTGTTAATGAACCCAATATCACCGACTTGTCTTTTATTCAATTCGGCGATCTTCAATCTGCATAATATAGTGAGGATGATTATAAATACATGCAATGAAAGAGCTGAGCTATATAGAGAGACTTAATGACAGAAGTAGTACTACTTACAGACAGTAGCAGGCGACCGTTGTTTTATCGAGGGCCAATTGATTGAAAAACTGATAGAACTCCTCAAATGGAATAGGCAATAGTTCAATTCCAACGAGGTCATGCTCCTTTTTAACTTTCACATACAAAGTACTCCTCCCCCAGAGTCTCTGCAGATTTTCAAGTACCAATCATGCAATCTTCGCATCATCGTTGATAGAGATCTTTCATCTTTGACGAGAGGCTTCCCGTACTCGTATCTTTGTATCTGCACGTCCATGGGTTCATAATGTACATCGTCGGGCAGGTAATCTGCAAGATTGCTATAACCGGGCACCATCCTTGGATCATTAGCGACGTTGTGGCTAGGCACCTTGAGCGAGGGGCACGATTGCTTCGCTTGTTCGCCGAGCTGGGCAATTTGTTTCCCAGCTCATCATTCTTTCAGCCTTTGATCACTGACAGTACTTCCCGACAGCTCTGCTTCGGCAAATTCCTTTCCAATAATGCGCTCATAGTTTCCTTTCGGCGGAGACTTCGGTGGTTTTGTCAGGGCAGCCAGAGTGCGCTTCGCTTTCACTGGATCTACCTTCTCCTCCGGAAGTGGATGTCTCTTTGCTTTCAACCCTTGAAACCAGTCATCCACTTCGGTTCATGCAATCTCGGCGTTCTCCTCCGGGGTCCTCTCGTATGGTAACTTCTCTGGAGTCTTCAGAGAAGGACCGAATCTGTATGTCCTCCCGCCTCTGTTTGTACTGCTAGACGCCGACCGAGCAGATGGACCGGTTGTCTTCTTTACTTGCTTACAAGGCGGAGGAGAAGGACCACGACGCGCCGGAGCAGTCGGAGCGGCGGCAGGTCGCTTCCGCCCTTGCTGATGAGGCGGAGAAGGGGGAGGCTGGCTGCTCGGGCGCGTCGGCGCAGGCGGAGAAGGAGGCGGAGTGCCGCCACGCGCTGGAGAAGGAGCTGGTCAAGTGCCCTGATCGTCACTCGCCGGAGGAGGAGGCGGTGGAGGAGGCGGAGTACCCTGACTCTCCGGAGGAGGAGGCGGAGTGCCCTGACTTGCCGGAGGAGGAGGAGGAGGCGGAGCCGTCCAGTACGGAAGGTTGATCAGCTCCTTCCGCCATAGGCATGGAGTCTTCAGAGCAGACCCCAGCCTAGTCTCCCCTTCACCGGTAGGGTGGTCAAGCTGGAGGTCCTCAAATCCCTCCGTTATTTCATCCACCATCACCCTAGCATATCCTTCTGGAATCGGCCGACAGTGAAAAGTTGCGCCAGGTTCAGTAGGATAAACAGAGCCAACAGCCGCCTTGACCTTCAAATTCATCTATTGCGTCATAAGGTGGCAATTTTGAGACTCCGTGATAGCATCCACGGGATAGCTGGCAGGAGCCATCAAGGCATGCTCCGGCTGAAGCAGCTCGGTGGAAGCCACGCTGCTTCTGCGCTAAGATGGCGAGGTAGCTTCGGGGGAAGCTTCGGCAGTACGTTTGCTGCGATTTGCTTCTCGTTCCTCTATCGCGTCTACCCTTGCTTGCAGCGCCTGCATTTGGGTCTTCTGCACTTTTTTCCTCCTCTCATGGGATTTGTAACCGCCTGAGTCCGGAAACCCAACCTTCCACGGAATGGAGCCTGGCGTGCCTCGTGTCCGTCCAGGGTGCTCAGGATTCCCGAGGGCCATTGTGAGCTCGTCGTTCTCTTTGTATGGAAAGAACGTCCCTTGCTGCACTGCTTCAATATACTGCTTAAGCTTCCTGACTGGTATGTCCATTTGATCGTTTGTCCAAATGCACTTCCCTGTTACAGGGTCCAAGGTTCCGCCAGCCCCGAAGAACCAAGTCCGGCAACGGTCTGGCCAGTTAATTGTCTCTTTTTCGATACCTTTATCAACCAGATCATTCTCAGTCTTGGCCCACTTAGGCCGGGCTACGAGGTAGCCACCTGACCCCGTGCAATGGTGATGCTTCTTCTTCACAACATTTTGCTTGTTTGTCGCCGACATCTTCTTACTCTTTTCCGATGTCTTGTGGGCCACAAATGCGGGCCAGTGATCTCTGATCTTCTCATATCTGCCCTTGAATTCTCGTGTCTCATCATTTTTGACAAACTTATTCAGCTCTTTCTTCCACCTCCTGAATAGTTCTGCCATCCTCTTAAGAGCAAAAGACTTGATTAATTGCTCTTTAACTGGGTTCTCTGGAAGATCATTTTTCTGCATATCATTGACATAAGACACCCCAGGGTCTTCTGTAGCCGTCTTAAACCATTGCTGGATGCTGATCAGGATCTTGTCCCTAACCAGAACCCCGCACTGAGCAATAAATGTGTTCTTTGTTCGGATGGGTTCAATCGGTTGGCCGTCGAGCGCGATTGCTATGATCTCAAACCTTTCATTCGAGCTCAACTTTTTCTTCGGGCCTCGTCTCTTTACCGAAGTTGTGCTCGATCCGGAGGGCTAGAAAAAAGAACAAAGACTTAATTAATATGTGTACATACCAAAACAATGAATGCATCAATTAGCTAGTCAGCACAGGCTTAACTAATATATATACCTGGACGGACTCGGTTCGGCCACCGGAGCCGTCTTCACGGTCTCCTTCTTGCACCGGCATTGGGTCACCGGAGCCGTCCTCATGTTCTTCTTCTTGCACCGGCATTAGGTCACCGTAGCCAGCTTCTTCACCCTCTCCTTCCAGACCATCGGTGTCGTTGAGAAACAACGAGACGACATCATTTCCTTCTGCGATTATGTCCCTCAACAACGCTTCTTTTGCTTCGTCTCGGGCGGTGTCCATAGTTTCTACAAATATTTACAACATGGCAATTATTATTCAAACATGACAGATGGATATATTAGTGGCAAACGTAGAACTAGCTACCTAATCATAGTAAGGAATCATATATATTAATTAGTGGCCTCTACGCTGCTTCTCTAGGGTTTGGGGTGGCCTCGACAACGCTTCAAGGGTTTGGGGTGGCCTCGAGAACGCTTCAAGGAGGGGGTAATATCGACCCCCCCCACGTGTTGAAGCTATCGGGAGGGGGTATATATCGACAACGACGACATTACATGTATGTCCCTCGACGACCCTTGTTCCCGATAAAAAAAAGAGGAAGAAGAAGAAAAAAAAGAGGAGAAGAACTCCTCTATTCTTTCTTCTCCTCTTTTTTTTCTTCTTCCTCTTCTTATTTTTATCCTCTTCTTCCTCTCATGTTCGAGAGGATCGCTGAGGGGTCGGGAGGTTGCCTAGTGTCAAAGGATTCAACAAAACCATGTCTTCATCATTAGGCGAAAGTAATAGGTGCATGATGGTACGAAGCTCTCCAAAGTTATTTTGGAACGGAGTCCTAGATAGGATAATTCGCTTTTTGGTACAAAGTTCAGCAAGAACCTTCCAAATATCGTTATTTGGAAGGCCTTTGCTGAAATTCATACAAAAAGGCAAATTATCCTATCCGGGACACCATTCCAAAATAACTTTGGAGGACTTCGTCATGCCCTGGTTACTTCCAGCTAATGATGAATCCATGGATTTCTTCAATACTTTGACACTAGGAAACCTCCATCTCGACCCCTCGGCGATCCTCGGCCCCTTGAACCCTCGACGACCCTGGAACCCTTGACCCCTCGGCGATCCTCTTCTTCCTCTCATGTTTGAGAGGATCGGCGACGGGTCGGGAGGTTGCCTAGTGTCAAAGGATTCAACAAAACCATGTCTTCATCATTAGGCGAAAGTAACAGGTGCATGATGGTACGAAGCTCTCCAAAGTTATTTTGGAACGGAGTCCTAGATAGGATAATTCGCTTTTTGGTACAAAGTTCAGCAAGAACCTTCCAAATATCGTTATTTGGAAGGCCTTTGCTGAAATTCATAAAAAAGGCAAATTATCCTATCCGGGACACCATTCCAAAATAACTTTGGAGGACATCGTCATGCCCTGGTTACTTCTGGCTAATGATAAAGCCATGGATTTCTTCAATACTTTGACACCAGGAAACCTCTCTCTCGACCCCTCAAACCCTCGACGACCCTGGAACCCTCGACCCCTCGGCGATCCTCTTCTTCCTCTCATGTTCCAGAGGATCGTCGAGGGGTCGGGAGGTTGCCTAGTGTCAAAGGATTCAACAAAACCATGTCTTCATCATTAGGCGAAAGTAACAGGTGCATGATGGTACGAAGCTCTCCAAAGTTATTTTGGAACGGAGTCCTAGATAGGATAATTCGCTTTTTGGTACAAAGTTCAGCAAGAACCTTCCAAATATCGTTATTTGGAAGGCCTTTGCTGAAATTCATACAAAAAGGCAAATTATCCTATCCGGGACACCATTCCAAAATAACTTTGGAGGACTTCGTCATGCCCTAGTTACTTCCGGCTAATGATGAAGCCATGGATTTCTTCAATACTTTGACACTAGGAAACCTCTCATATATATCCATCTATAGCCACATACATATATAAATGGAAAAAATGCTATGAACAAAAATACATATATATCAATGCATACATCCATGGATCATCATTTGCTCATATATCCATAGTCATATATAAAAAACTTTCTGCCTATGAACAAAAAATCTTTCTATGAACAAAAAACTTTGTATGAATAAAAAAACATTTTTGACATATTTAGCACATTCTAAATTTTCCTAACTCTTTTACAACCACAAAAATTACTCCAGCTTCATGACAGTACCCACACCCCATTTCACCAAAAACCTTCTGATCCATAGTTTAAATTTTTTAAATTTCATTCAAATGAAATTTGAACCAGATTCAAATTCCTTGCTGAAAACCTATTCTAAACCAATCAAAAAATTCTGAAATTTTGCCATATACACATAGAACATACATACATATATACATTTTTATAAAAATGCAAACAACAAAAAATCTAAAAAAGGACATATACACGCTCCTTCTTTTCCTTCTTCTTCCTTCTTCCTCTTTTCTTCTCCAACACAACACTTTTTTTCTTAAATGTTACATATGAACATATAAAGAGCATTATACGGCATATAAAGAGCATTATATATACAGTGAACATACATACGTACATCTTAACAAAAAAAATGAAAAATAGGCCGCGGTGGTCGGCGACGGCGACGATGGTTGGCGGTGGAGCTTACAGATGGCATGCGGGGACGGCAATGAGAAGGAATGGGGAGGAGGCAGGGGCTCACAGCGCGGGGAGAGGTCGAGATCGCCGGCCGGAATCGGTGTGGCGGCGGACGAACGGCCTCGGGGATGAATGGGTCGCGGGAGCCGGCGTGGTGCTTCCTCGGAGCGACAGCGACAACGGGCACGGAGAGCGGTCGGGGCCGGCCTGAGGAAGAGGCGGTGGCGCGTGGGGCAGGGACAGGGTCAGGGCGACGCGGGCAGCGGTGGCGTCGAGGCGGCGAGGTCGGGGCAGCGGTGGAGCGGGGCGGCGATGGCATCGGGGCGGCGCGGTGAGGCGGACGGCGACGGCGCGGGGTGGCGCGCGGTGACGGGGGCGGGGTCGATGGGCGCGGGCGACGACGGCGGTGGCGACGGGCACGGGCGACGGGGCAGAGGGCGGCGGGGCAGCGGGAGAATGAGGAACTGAATGAAAATTTCACAAGTGTTTTCTTATATACTGAGACCATTGGTCCCGGTTCATGGAACCAACCGTGACCAATGGTCCCCTGTAGTCCCGGTTGGTGGCACCAACCGGGACCAAAGGTCTCTTTTCAGCAGCCGAAAGGGCAGGAAGCGGAGGCCTTTGGTCCCAGTTGGTGGCACCAACCGGGACTAAAGGGGGGCATTGGTCACGGTTGGTGCCACCAACCGTGACCAATGCCCCCTTTAGTCCCGGTTGGTGCCACTAACCGGGACCAATGGCCTTGTGCTGCCCCGCGTCAAAAGTTTAGTACCACCTCGCTAGCTGAGAGAGCTCGAGAGTGGTTTATAAGCGCTGTTGCGCCCACCCTCCCGAGCTCCTCTCAACTACAGGCTTTCGGGCCTAATCTGTCACTGCAATGCCTGTGGGCCTAGTGGGCCTGCTGCGGGCCTGAATCCTGGCCCATGGTAGGGTTTCTAGTCGTATTCAGGCCGTGGTGGCCCAGTAGGTGGCATTTTTCTGTTTTTTTGTTGCTTTATTTATTTTCTTTTGTTTTTTGCTTTATTTTTTATTCTTTATGCTTTTAGTTTTAGAAAAATTATAAACTTTTTGTTAATGCCATTAGTTTTCAAATTTGAAAACACTTTTTTATTTTTTTGTTTTCTTTGTTGCTTTATTTATTTTATTTTGTGATTAACTTTACTATAAAAATAGTTTTTTCCTGTTTTTTTGATTATTTTTTTTGCATTATTTATTTTCTTTTGTTTTTTGCTTTAATTTTTAATTCTGTTTGCTTTTAGGTTAGCAAAATTATAAACTTTTTGTTAGTGCCATTAGTTTTAGAAAAATTATAAACTTTCTGTTAGTGCCATTAGTTTTCAAATTTGAAAACACTTTTTTAGTTTTTTTGTTTTCTTTGTTGCTTTATTTATTTTATTTTGTGATTAACTTTACTATAAAAATAGTTTTTTCCTGTTTTTTGATTTGTTTTTTGCATTATTTATTTTCTTTTGTTTTTTGCTTTAATTTTTAATTCTGTTTGCTTTTAGGTTAGCAAAATTATAAACTTTCTGTTAGTGCCATTAGTTTTAGAAAAATTATAAACTTTCTGTTAGTGCCATTAGTTTTCAAATTTGAATAGTTAAAATTTGAATTCTTTGAAAATTGTTTGAATCACAAGTTTGTGATTAACTTACTAAAAAATGAGAATAGATGCGCTTATAGAGAAAATTCAACCTAAATTCCTAATAAATTTCTATGAATTTCAGAGAAATTCACTATGAATTTAGGTTAAACTTTTCTCTATTAGGGCATCTATTTTCACTTCGAGAGGAGCTCAACAAGGCAGAGAGGGAAGGGCTTATAAACAGGTGTGAGCCCCCTTCGGTTGGCGAGGTGGGACTAAACTCTGCCCGCAACGAGGACCAACCCTTTAGTCCCGGTTTGTGGCACAAACCAGGACTAATGGTCATGGGCCAGGGGCGAGGAGCAAAATTATAAACTTTCTGTTAGTGCCATTAGTTTTAGAAAGTTGAAAGTTGGCATGGGCCAGGGACTAATGGTCATGGTATTACGAGGGCCGAACCATAAGACATGAAAGCATTTCAAATGAACTCTGAAAAAGTTGAAAGTTGGGATGGTATCATAATTTCACCCACATAGCATGTGCATGTACAAAACGGACAATGGTAGCATGTTCGTGTGTTACAAAGTTGGCATGGTATCATCATAATAGTTGCGGGAGAAAGTCTTCACTTTTTCTTCGCTTGTGTCATTTGCTTATTGCGCCGTAACCATGGGTAATCTTCATTGTTTATCAGGATGCTTGGGTCAGCCTTGACATTGAAGGGAGGAATTTCATGAAACTTTTCATAATCTTCAAACATGTTTGTCTTGCCGTCCACTCCTAGGATGTCCCTTTTTCCTGAAAGAACTATGTGGCGCTTTGGCTCATCGTATGATGTATTCGTTTCCTTATCTTTTCTTTTTCTCGGTTTGGTACACATGTCCTTCACATAGATAACCTGTGCCACATCATTGGCTAGGACGAACGGTTCGTCAGTGTACCCAAGATTTTTCAGATCCACTATTGTCATTCCGTACTGTGGGACTACCTGTACCCCGCCGCCTAACAGATTGACCCATTTGCACTTAAACAAAGGGACCTTAAAATTAGGTCCGTAGTCAAGTTCCCATATGTCCACTATGTAACCATAATATGTGTCATTTCCGCTCTCGGTTGCTGCATTAAAGCGGAAACCGCTGTTTTGGTTGGTGCTCTTTTGATCTTGGGCCATCGTGTAAAATGTATTCCCATTTATCTCGTATCCTTTGTAAGTCAATACAGTCAAAGATGGTCCCCTGGACAACAAGTACAACTCATCACAAACAGTGTTGTCACCTCTGAGACGTGTTTCCAACCAACTGCCGAAAGTCCTGATGTGTTCACATGTAATCCTGTCGTCGCACTGCTCCGAGTGTTTGGAGTGCAGACTGTTCTTGTGTTCCTCGACATACGGGGTCACCAAGGTAGAGTTCTGTAGAACTGTGTAGTTTGCTTGAGACCAAGAATATCCGTCCCTGCATATTATTGACTCTCTTCCAAGAGTGCCTTTTCCAGTCAGTCTCCCCTCATACCGCGATTTAGGGAGACCTATCTTCTTAAGGCCAGGAATGAAGTTAACACAAAACCCGATAACATCCTCTGTTTGATGGCCCATGGAGATGCTTCCTTCTGGCCTAGCGCGGTTACGGACATATTTCTTTAGGACTCCCATGAACCTCTCAAAGGGGAACATATTGTGTACTAATACGGGCCCCAGGATGACAATCTCGTCGACTAGATGAACTAGGACGTGCATCATGATATTGACGAAGGATGGTGGGAACACCAGCTCAAAACTGACAAGACATTGCACCACATCACTCCTTAGCCTTGGTACGATTTCTGGACCGATCACCTTCTAAGAGATTGCATTGAGGAATGCACATAGCTTCACAATGGCTAATCAGACGTTTTCCGGTAGAAGCCCCCTCAATGCAACCGGAAGCAGTTGCATCATAATCACGTGGCAGTCATGAGACTTTAGGTTCTGAAACTTTTTCTCTGGCATATTTATTATTCCCTTTATATTCGACGAGAAGCCAGTCGTGACCTTCATACTGAGCAGGCATTCAAAGAAGATTTCTTTCTCTTCTTTCGTAAGAGCGTAGCTGGCAGGACCTTTATACTGCTTCGGAGGCATGTCGTCTTTTTCGTGCAAACGTTGCAGGTCCTCCCGTGCCTCAGGTGTATCTTTTGTCTTCCCATACACGCCCAAGAAGCCTAGCAGGTTCACGCAAAGGTTCTTCGTCACGTGCATGACGTCGATTGAGGAGCGGACCTCTAGGTCTTTCCAGTAGGGTAGGTCCTAAAATATAGATTTCTTCTTCCACATGGGTGCGTGTCCCTCAGCGTCATTCGGAACAGCTAGTCCACCGGGACCCTTTCCAAAGATTACGTAGTGTAAATCATTGACCATAGCAAGCACGTGATCACCGGTGCGCATGGCGGGCTTCTTCCGGTGATCTGCCTCGCCTTTGAAATGCTTGCCTTTCTTTCGACATTGATGGTTGGTCGGAAGAAATCGACGATGGCCCAGGTACACATTCTTCCTGCATTTGTCCAGGTATATACTTTCAGTGTCATCTAAACAGTGCGTGCATGCGTGGTATCCTTTGTTTGTCTGTCCTGAAAGGTTACTGAGAGCCGGCCAATCGTTGATGGTCATGAATAGCAACGCCTTAAGGTTAAATTCCTCCTATCTGTGCTCATCCCACGTACGTACACCGTTTCCATTCCACAGCTGTAAAAGTTCTTCAACTAATGGCCTTAGGTACACATCAATTTCGTTGCCGAGTTGCTTAGGGCGTTGGATGAGAACTGGCATCATAATGAGCACATCCAAGAAGGAAGGTTATACATACATAGAGTCATGGGCCAGGTGCTGTGATTGCTGCTCTGCTCCCCGAAAGGATTAATGCCATCCGCACTTAAAGCAAACCATACATTCCTTGGGTCCTTTGCAAACTCATCCCAGTACTTTCTCTTGATTTTTCTCCACTGCGACCCGTCAGCGGGTGCTCTCAACTTCCCATCTTTCTTTCGGTTCTCACTGTGCCATCGCATCAACTTGGCATGCTCTTCGTTTCTGAACAGACGTTTCAACAGTGGTATTATAGGAGCATACCACATCACCTTTGCAGGAACCCTCTTCCTGAGGGACTCGCCGTCAATATCACCAGGGTCATCTCGTCTGATCTTATACCGCAATGCACCGCATACCGGGCATGCTTTCAAATCCTTGTATGCACCGCGGTAGAGGATGCAGTCATTAGGGCATGCATGTATCTTCTCCACCTCCAATCCTAGAGGGCATACGACCTTCTTTGCTGCATATGTACTGTCGGGCAATTCGTTATCCTTTGGAAGATTCTTCTTCAATATTTTCAGTAGCTTGTCAAATCCTTTGTCAGCCAAAGCATTCTCTGCCTTCCACTGCAGCAATTCCAGCACGGTACCGAGCTTTGTGTTGCCATCTTCGCAATTGGGGTATAACCCTTTTTTGTGATCCTCTAACATGCGATCGAACTTCAGCTTCTCCTTTTGACTTTCGCATTGCGTCCTTGCATCGACAATGACCCGGCGGAGATCATCATCATTGGGCACATCGTCTGGTTCCTCTTGATCTTCAGCAGCTTCACCCGTTGCAGCATCATTGGGCACATCATCTGGTTCCTCTTGATCTTCACCAGCTCCCCCCGTTGCAGCATCACCATATTCAGGGGGCACATAGTTGTCATCGTACTCTTCTTCTTCGCCGTCTTCCATCATAACCCCTATTTCTCCGTGCCTCGTCCAAACATTATAGTGTGGCATGAAACCCTTGTAAAGAAAGTGGGAGTGAAGGATTTTCCGGTTAGAGTAAGACCTCGTATTCCCACATTGAGTGCATAGACAACACATAAAACCATTCTGCTTGTTTGCCTTAGCCGCATCGAGAAACTCATGCACGCCCTTAATGTACTCGCGGGTGTGTCTGTCTCTGTACATCCATTGCCGGTTCATCTGCGTGCATTATATATAATTAAGTGTCCAAATTAATAGAAGTTCATCATCACATTAAAACCAAAGTGCATACATAGTTCTCATCTAACAACATATAGCTCTCCAGAGCAACTAATTAATTAAACCATACATTGAAACTATGTAAAACATTTCAATGCGAAAACAAATGCGATCATAATCGCAACCAAGGTAACAATTGATCCAACGGCATAATGATACCAAGGCTCGGTATGAATGGCATATTTTCTAATCTTTCTAATCTTCAAGCGCATTGCATCCATCTTGATCTTGTGATCATCGACGACATCCGCAACATGCAACTCCAATATCATCTTCTCCTCCTCCATTTTCTTATTTTTTCCTTCAACAAATTGTTTTCTTCTTCAACTAAATTTAACCTCTCGACAATAGGGTCGGTTGGCATTTCCGATTCACATACATCCTACATAAATAAAATCTATGTCACGTTGGTCGGCATAATTTTCATAAACAATAAATGAACCAATAGTTATAAAGATAATATATATACCACATCCGAATCATAGACAGGACGAGGCCGACGGGGGCGGATACCAAAACCATCGCACTATATAAGATGCAATAATAAAAGTAAGAAAATAATACAAGTATCTATGTAAACATACAAGTAAGAATATTTATCCTTTCAGAAAGAAGATAAGAACAAGAGGCTCACCACGGTGGTGCCGGCGATGAGCTCGGCGCGGGTGATCGACGGCGGTGAAGATGGGGACGGGGCGTGACGGACCGCTAAACCTAGACAAATATTATGGAAAATGGAGCTTGGAGGTCGAGCTTGGAGAGGAGAAAGCTTAAGTAGTGTGGCTCGGGCATTCCATCGAACACCTTGTGTGCATAGGAGGTGAGCTAGAGCACCACCAAGCCCTCTCCCCCTCGGCCAGAGAAAAACAGAGCACTGGGGTGCTCTGCTCGCGAGCAAGGGGTATATATAGGCACCTCATTGGTCCCGGTTGGTGACATGAGCCGGGACTAAAGGGGAGCCTTTGGTCCCGGTTCAAGCCACCAACCGAGACCAATGGTGGTGGGCCAGGAGCGAGGCCCATTGGTCCCGGTTCATCCCACCAACCGGGACCAAAAGGTCCAGATGAACTGGGACCAATGGCCCACGTGGCCCGGCCGGCCCCCTAGGCTCACGACCGGGACTAATGGGCTGACCCGGCCTGGACCAAAGCCCTGTTTTCTACTAGTGAACCTACCTTCTACACAATATTCGACACAACTCGAACAAACTCCACCTTGGCGAATATGCTTTACCACCTTGAATTTAGCATGCATCAAACTTCCATGTACATTGGACTTGAGCTTATCACATGAGTACTACTGCTACTCCAAAGACTCCATATGACTCCACCTGCAACTTGTAGTCCCTTCTTTTCTTGACCACAGTCAACACTCGAGCAAAATTAAGTTCCTTGTTACTCTAGTTTGTGCTCCCAACTTCCAGAGTATCAGTCCAACGCCATCACACACTGACCACTGAATTGTGTAGAAGTGAATAACTCACATATTGGGTGTCACACATAAGAGATACCTGAACTCAACATCATCCTTCTTCCTTGACCGCCCTATCTGAAACTTGAAGGAATTTCACCATTGCTTGTAGTCATCCCGAGTCAAATTTGCAGTTGTCTCACCACATATATGACCACCAGAGCCCCTGTTCTGTCTCCATGTCCCATGCATATCCCACGCCTCTCCGCTATTACCGCGTCGAGCCTCCGCTGTCCCGGTCGAGTCTCAAGGGTCGCGAACCCACACCACTCAACCTCCACTACAGAGTACCACCGATCATCACCGACCGATGACGAGTTTCATGCTTCCATCAAACCACCGGGCTCCAGTCCGAACTGCATGTCGCTCGCTTTTCTCCCTTGCTGAATAGGCTTGGATTCCCTGGATCCTTACATCGTAGCCCCTCAATCCAGCTCCACCTTCAACATGACTCCATGGTGGTTGTATGTGCCACCCCGCGCCCCGTCGACTCCAAGCTCTCGTGTGCACCCTCTTGAATCAATCCCGCGCCATAGCCTTGTTGAAGCCACACAAGCCCTCTGGACCTGCGCCACATGTTTCCACGCCCATAAGTCGGTCGCCATCGGCATCACGCTCCAATGTCGTTGTCGCCGATCCCACCACCGTCTTCTGTACCAACCGACATGCGTCGATCCGTCAAACCGTCCAAGTCTGACCTCAACCGAACTTCCCCGACTGCACAACATGTTCCAGACTCCTCAAGCCGTCACCGTGACCATCACCATCCATACACATATGTGTACTAACAAAGAAAACCAGGCAAAGTCCACATAGCCTTCCCGTGTCAACATACATGAAACCCGATTCATCATGTCTGTAGCTGGGCTTTACTTTCCTTTTCTTTTTTCCATGATAGCATCACGATGTGACTAAGTCCTTGTGCCATATTTTTTCCCAAACAAAATCACTTGTCCTTGCTTTTGCAGCTCTGCAACTTCCTGCACGCACTCATCCATGCTTCCATGCAGCATGCCATGCATGCTGGCCTCACCAGGCTTCGGCCCAGCCGCCCGTGCCATGGCCTCATCCGTTTCTCACCTTGCAGCCTGCGTAGCTGCACCTGCCCCCAACTTGGGCCGCCTGAACCACACACCTGTAGGCCCCTCTTGGGCCTTAGCGCACCTTGCACAAGCCAGCCATGCCTGGGTTCTCTTGGCAACCTTGCCGATGGCAACGTTGCTGTGGGATTCCTGCTGCTGCACGACTGATCTGTCGTTGACGTCCGCGTGTACCACGCGCCAACCAATTCGTTCTCACCAAGTCCTGCGGAACATGCCACCGCCGCTTTAGATCGATCTGCTGCACGCCGACACGTGTCGTCTGCCGCCAGCTTCTCGACGAGATGTTTGCCTACGCATCTGTCGCCGCTTGCATGCCCTCTGCTGCACGCACCGCTGCTTTCGGATTACTTCTTAACGTAACTCCTGCCGTCCATTGATCTTTTCCGGTCGCAGGTCTCGACCAGACTAATTCAATGAACTCTGCTCCAATCTCTAGATCAACAACCATGGTCTCAAATCGAACCTTGCTCATGATATCACTTGTTAGAATAAATCCGAGGCAATATCGTTGATCATCCAAGGACCAAGCAATCACACGAGCACGACACTGATATTTGTTAACGAGGTTCACCAATACGGCTACATCCCTGGGGCTTGACTACGGGCGCTCCTCCCGTGACACCATCACAATACCGCACACCGGCCACCCGGGCGCCGGCACACGCCGCCGGCTCCCCCTTGCGTGCATGTGCTATTATGTTGGCATAGGTTACATCGTGTGTCTACGCCCGCTATATATGAGAGGCCTAGGATACAAGTGTCCTACTAGGACACAACTCCACATCCTATGTAAACACAATACAACTACAAGTCCAACTATAACCTACCTTGTACACAATATTCGACACAACTCTAACACCGACCATGTCAAGCCCCCAGACCGCAAAGGGCCAAGTAATGGGGCTTGTTTGGAGAGCGGTAGGTGGCATATGGCTTTGGTTTGCAAAAAGCTGGCAACTGACACAATGTTGAACGAGGTCCTGTGCGTCTGCTCGGGCCGTCGGCCAGTAAAAACCTGTACGGAAGGCCTTGCTTACAAGGGCCCGTGCTGCGGCATGGTGGCCGCCAAGTCCATCATGAATTTCTGCCAAAAGTTGTCGTCTTCCTCTTCGGAGATGCACCTTTGAAGTACTTCGGTAGAGCTTTTCTTATAAAGCTCTCCCTCGTGGACCTTGTAGGCTTTAGACCGCCACACGATGCAACGTGCCTCGTTTGGGTCATTAGGGAGTTCTTGCCTAGTTAGGTAATCCAAGAAGGGTTCTGTCCATGGGGCGATGACATCCATAATCACGTGGGACAAAGATGTTATTTCGGTGGCAGAGCCTCCAATTATGTCAGAGTGTTCGGGGTCTGGTGTTGTGGCCGGATCCAGATTGTTTTTGCCGGTCTCCCCTTCCCACACAACAGATGGCTTAAACAGCCTTTCCAAGAAGATATTAGGTGGGACAGGGTCGCGCTTAGCGCCGATGCGGGTGAGGATATCCGCCGCTTGATTGTTTTCTCAGACCACATGGTGGAATTCGATGCCCTCGAACCGAGCTGACATTTTTAGGACGGTGTTGCGGTAAGCCGCCATTTTGGGTCCTTGGCGTCAAAGTCCCCATTTATTTGAGATATTGCGAGGTTCGAATCCCGCCGTACCTCTAGGCGTTGAATGCCCATGGAGACTGCCATCCGGAGACCATGTAACAGGGCCTCATATTCTGCTGCATTGTTGGAGTCTGTGTATAATATTTGGAGTACGTATTGGACTGAATCTCCAGTGGGGGATGTCAGGACGATGCCTGCCCCCAGACCAGCCAGCATTTTAGAGCCGTCAAAGTGCATGATCCAATTGGAGCACGCACCATACTCTTTAGGGAGTTCGGCTTCCGTCCATTCGGCGACGAAATCAGCCAGTACTTGTGACTTAATGGCTCGCCGTGGTTTATATGTTATATATGTCGAACGGGAGGAGCTCGATAGCCCATTTAGTAATCCAGCCCGTGGCATCGCGGTTATTTATTATGTCATTGAGTGGTACTTTGGAGGCCACCGTAATTGAACACTCTTGAAAGTAGTGTATTAGTTTCCGGGATGCCATGAAGACCGCGTATGCTATATTTTGATAATGTGGGTACCATGATTTTCATGGTGTGAGGACGGTGGATACGTAGTATATATACCGGCTTTTGAAGCGGGAACTGATGTCCGTCCGTCTGTCGTTCGACGACGAGCACTGCGCTTACAACTTGGTGTGTTGCCGCTATATATAACAGCATTGGTTCACCGACATTTGGCGCAGCCAATATTGGGTTGGTGGCCAATACAGTCTTTATTTCTTCCAATTCGGCCGTGGCCGCATCCATCCACTCGAAGTGTTCAGTGCGTCGAAGAAGGCGATAAAGAGGTAGCGCCTTTTCTCCTAATTGGGAGATAAAGTGGCTTAAGGCAGCGACGCATCCAATTAACTTCTGGATTTGATTGAGGTCTGTTGGGATAGCCAACTATGACAAAGCTCGGATTTTAGCCGGATTTGCTTAAATTCCTCTATTGGAGACGATGAAGCCCAAGATCTTTCCGGCGGGCACGCCGAAAATGCATTTTTCCAGATTGAGCTTGATGTCATATGTTCGGAGATTGCCGAACGTGAGCCTCAAGTCATCTATTAAGGATTCGACGTGTCTTGTTTTAATGACCACATCATCTACATATGCCTCCACTGTTTTCCCGATTTGTGTTTCCAGGCATGTCTGAATCATGTGTTGATAGGTTGCACCCGCGTTTTTGAGCCCGAAAGGCATGGTGTTAAAACAGAAGGGGCCGTATGGAGTGATGAATGCCGTTGCGGCTTGATCGGGCTCCGCCATCTTAATTTGATGGTATCCGGAGTATGCGTCGAGGAAGAACAATGAGTCGTGTCCTACGGTAGCGTTGATAATTTGATCGATGCGGGGAAGGGGGAAGGGATCCTTGGGGCAAGCCTTGTTAAGGTCCTTGAAATCGACACATAGGTGCCATGATTTGTCCTTCTTTGGTACCATCACCAGGTTTGCTAGCCAGTTCGGATGTTTTATTTCTCTAATGAATCCGGCCTCGAGTAACTTGGCTAGCTCTTCTCCCATGGCTTGTCGCTCAGGCTCAAAGAAACGCCGTAGAGTCTGCTTGACCAGCTTGAACCCCTTTAGAATGTTAAGGCTATGCTCGGCCAGCCTGCGTGGGATTCCTGGCATGTCTGAAGGATGCCAGGCGAAGATGTCCCAATTCTCGCGCAAGAACTCCCGCAGTGCGGTGTCTATTGTGGGGTTCAGATGTGCCCCGATGGATGATGTTTGTGTAGGGTCCGTTGGGTGGACCCGGAATTTGACTATTTCGTCCGCTGGTTTAAAAGAGGTGGACTTGGGTCTTTTGTTGAGTATCACGTCGTCCCTGTCCATCATGGAGCGCAGCGCAGTTAGTTCTTCGGCCGCAAGGGCTTCGGATAACGCCTCGAGGGCTAGTGTGGCGGTTTTATTTTCGGCGTGGAGTGCTATGCCCGGATCACTAGCCAGAGTGATGATTCCATTGGGCCCAGGCATTTTGAGCTTCATGTAGCCGTAATGGGGTATAGCTTGGAAGATCATGAATGCCTCCCGCCCTAAAAGGGTGTGGTATCCGCTACTGAACGGGGCCACTTGGAATGTGATTTCTTCGGACCTATAATTCTCCGGCGTGCCGAATACCACATCTAGTGTGATTTTCCCGCACATCGTGCCTCCCGACTAGGGATGATTCCTCTGAAGGTCGTGCTGCTTTGCTCAATGTGGCTCTTGTCTATTTCCATTTTGCTAAGAGTTTCCTCGTAGATGAGGTTTAATCCGCTGCCACCGTCCATGAGCACTTTAGTAAGCCGGAAGCCGTCCACAATTGGACTAAGGACCAAAGCGGCTGGTGCTTGGGTTGTTCGGAATTGAGGTTCGTCACTCGCATTGAAGGTTATGGCCGTGTCATTCCATGGATTTATTACTGCAACGTGGCAGACTTCGGCAAGGCTGCGGAGTGTTCGCCTGCGCCTATTATTTGCGGTGAAGGTCCCGAAGACTGTCAATACTGTATTATTATTATCCGCGGGATGGTACTCTGTTGTATTGTTGATGAGGATATCCTCGCCGCTCTTGGCCACCTGCCAGAGTATCCAACATGCTCTAAGGCTGTGTGTTGGCATGGTATCCGCTGTACTGTGAATTTTGCATGGCCCATTGAGCCATCCCTCCAATACAGTTCTATGCCCTGTAGTGGGCTTTTGTTTCTTTGTAATTGGATCGGGTGACTTATGAGAGTACACCCTTTTAGTTCGGACAGGGGGTTTCGTGAGAGCCGGAGGGTCCCAGAATTTGGTTTGGGTTTTCAAGGCGCTTTACATCGCATAGTACTTCCATACTATGGCCGCTAAGTCAGCAAAGTGTGCTATGTCACGAAGACTTATGGCGTTGAGGATTCCCTTGTCCGTGCAATTTTTGCAAAAGAATGAAATTGCGTCTTCCTCGCGACAGTCCTTGACCTTGCTCATTACAAGGAGGAATCTGGCCCAATAGTGATGTACTGTCTCTTGGGGCTCTTGTCTAATGTGGGAAAGATCACTTGAGTCTGGGTGGGTGGGTAGATTTAGGTCCAAACCCTGACCCGATCTGAGACCCACGGGCGGAGGAGTTTCCGAGCTTGGCAGTTCGGACTCCGGGATGTTGCCCAATAGTTCTGGCCTGCTATCTGATTCTAGGTTTGAAGCTTGGGCCATGTCCTCCCGTGGACGGGTATCCGGCTCTAAGAGCTCGGGAATCCGGACATAGTTTGTCCTCAAAATAAAGGAAGAATTGCTACATTGCTCCTCCACCACCGCTATCTGATGGGTGACCGGCGGAGAGTTAATCTCCCTTTGGTCGGGTTTAAGCCCGATCCGATCATAGTCCATTGCGACTCCCAGGGCAGCGATGCGATCCAAGAGCTCGTTCAGACAAGAGAGCTCTACTGGATCCATCTGCTCGGCGAATCCCGAGCCAACGTGGAGGTTGTTTTTGATGACCCGAGAAGTCATCGACGGCGCGATGGCCGAACGGGCGGTCATGACGAAGCCGCCTAGTCGGAGAGTTTGTCCTACAGCCAGGGCTCCCCCCGAGGTAATGTTGTCCTTGACAACAAGACGAGCCATAAAGCCTTATCATGGCGGCACAGTGGAACTCTCAATGAAAGCACCAATGTCACTGTCAAAACCGGCGGATCTCGGGTAGGGGGTCCCAAACTGTGCGTCTAAGGTGGATGGTAACAGGAGGCGGGGGACACAATGTTTACCCAGGTTCAGGCCCACTCGATGGAGGTAATACCCTACTTCCTGCTTAATTGATCTTGATGATATGAGTACACAAGAGTTGATCTACCACAAGATCGTACAGGCTAAACCCTAGAAGCTAGCCTATGATTATGAATGATTGTTGTCCTACGGACTAAAACCTCCGGTTTATATAGACACCGGAGGGGGATAGGGTTACACAGAGTCGGTTACAAGGGAGGAGATCTATATATCTGAATTGCCAAGCTTGCCTTCCACGCAAAGGAGAGTCCCACCAGGACACGAGACGAAGTATTCAATCTTGTATCTTCATAATCCAACAGTTCGGCCGAAGGATATTGTCCGGCTGTTCGAGGACCCCCTAATCCAGGACTCCCTCACCTATGCTTGCCTCTTAACCACCAAAGAGGAAACTGGTACGCTGCGCCCGCTAGCGCCCGCCTAGCCTTGGGTCGTCATGGCTCACGTCATCCGAACCTGATGGTGAGGCTTGCATAGAGATCTCCGCTCCTCAGGAGCCAGCCTAAGGTGGCGGCTCCTCGTGGAGGTCTTGGTGTCGTCCGCCTGATGAGGCTTAGCCCCTCACGAGGGTCTTGAGTTATTGATGTTGAAGCTGGGTCGTACCAGGCCGTTAATGGAGCCATGCCATGGGCCGCAGGCAGGCAAGTCTGGGTACCCCCATTCCCAGAACACCGACAGTAGCCCCCGAGCCCAAGGTGCGCTCGGACTTGGCTTCAAGGTGAAGCCAAAGGGTAAGTGCAGAGCACAGCAGGCCCTGACCGCCCACGGCCTTGGTCGACACGTGGCGATTGATGGGACATGGGCGTCTCCGCTTCCCCACGCAGCCTTGATATCCATTCGACTTGACGAGAGTGTGCTACATGCAGAGAAAAAC
The DNA here is from genome assembly GCF_003073215.2 of Triticum urartu. Classification (NCBI taxonomy): domain Eukaryota; kingdom Viridiplantae; phylum Streptophyta; class Magnoliopsida; order Poales; family Poaceae; genus Triticum; species Triticum urartu. The sequence goes on from NC_053027.1 coordinate 421,485,930, forward strand.
CATCATTGCGTGGGATCATGGAGGCCGGCGGTTGGCCTCCCTCCGGCTATAAATGAGGGGAAGGGCATAGCTCCCTCGCCCGTCTCCATCTTCTTCTTCTTTGTCTCGCCATCTTGCCGCATCATCCATGGCGCCGATTAGGAGATTCTCTGTGGCGCGGAAGGGAAAACCTCCTCAGGAGGAGCCGGGGCTATTCCCGCCGAAGAAGAGGTTCTGCCGCCCCCATGATGCTAGCGAAAGGAAAGAGGCGGCGTGGCCTTTGCACGAGCGACCTCTGCCTGGCTTCCCCCTCCATCTTTACACCTGCGCGGGGGGCTCTAGATAGGGCGGCAATGCCCAGCGCCACGCGGGCCACGTGTCGGTGTCAAAACCGGCGGATCTCGGGTAGGGGGTCCCGAACTGGGCGTCTAAGGCGGATGGTAATAGGAGGCAGGGGACACAATGTTTACCCAGGTTCGGGCCCTCACGATGGAGGTAATACCCTACGTCCTTCTTGATTGATCTTGATGATATGAGTATTATAAGAGTTGATCTACCACGATATCGTAGAGGCTAAACCGTAGAAGCTAGCCTATGATTCTGATTATTCTTGTCCTACGGACTAAACCCTCCGGTTTATATAGACACCGGAGGGGGCTAGGGTTACACAGAGTTGGTTACAAGGGAGGGATCTACACATCCGAATTGCCAAGCTTGCCTTCCATGCAAAGGAGAGTCCCACCAGGACACGGGATGAAGTATTCAATCTTGTATCTTCATAGTCCAACAATCCGGCCAAAGTATATAGTCCGGCTGTCTGAGGACCCCCTAATCCAGGACTCCCTCAGTAGCCCCCGACCCTGGCTTCAATGACGATGAGTCCAGCGCGCAGATTGTCTTCGACATTGCAAAGCGGGTTCCTCCTTCGAATACTCTATAGAAGATTTTTGAACACAAGGGTCATGTCCGGCTCTGCAAAACAAATTCCACATACCACCGTAGAGAGTATATTATTCCACAAATCCAATCTGCTGACAACTTTTCATAACGTGATGTCCTGCTACGGCCCGGTCATTATGCGAACCATTTTTCTCAACCAGCTACTACGCGTATTGCGAGGCGGTTTTCTAGGCACATCTTGTCCAAGCAGAGATCATGTCCCCTTATCATGGGATTCTCATCAATACAGGTGTGGGTAACCCAACCGCGCCATTAATCACGACGCTTGGGGAATAAGCGAGTTTACTAGGCAAGTAGGGAGGCGCATAATCCCTGCTACCTTTATAAGGGGATAAGGACTCCCTTTCGCACACACGCTTTCTCCTTCCCGATCCATTCCCCCTCGCCCGAGCCCCAGCGCCCGAGCGTTCGTCTTCTCTGCCCACAAAGTCCTTCCCAAAATGTCTGGATCCGGAGTAGGAGGAAAGTGGATGGCCTCTACCGTCCAGGAGAAGCATATCAAAAAGCTTCGGGAGGCCAGGTATCTGGCCAAAAAAAAATCAGCCACCGTCTCCCGATGGCGGGACAGATCGTTCCCACTCCGGAACCCCAAGAGAGGGTTGTATTCCTCCCTCATTTTGTCCGCGGGCTAGGGTTCCCCCCCCACCCATTTGTTCGTGGCATCGTGTATTACTACGGGATCGATTTTCATGATCTATCCCCCAATTCCTTCCTAAACATCTCGACATTCATCATCTTGTGCGAGGCCTTTCTCCACATCTCGCCACACTTCGGCTTGTGGATGAAGATCTTCAATGTGAAGCCCAAGGTGGTGAGCGGCAAGCACGCCGAGTGCGGAGGCGCTATGGTTAGAAAGATGCCCAACGTTACATGGCCAACATGTGCTTTTAATGATTCCGTCAAAGAGTGGCAACAACACTAGTTTTACATCACTGAGCCGCGCGGCATGGAATGGGCCGCTGCTCCAGAGTTCCGATCTGGAGCCCCTCTGTGGCTTAACATCCTGGCCCAAGAAGGGCCTGAACTGATCTTCGTCCGGTGAACTGTCTATGCTCCAGACGTGAGTTAAAGATATGGAAGACAAGAACATCGAACTTGTTAATGTAGTCTAGGTGATGTTAGTTTGCCGGATCCTGCCTTGTCAGCACCGGACTTGCAATCTATGGGAATTTGATCCGGCCAAGCATCAAACCCTATGAAACCTCTATGGCTCTTTGCACAAAGACATCTGAAAGGTGCTTTTCAAGTCCGGCAAATCATGGCCGGACTCGGCCGATGACCGCGGGTATCAACTGTCCCGCCCTGCAAGCTCGGTAAGTTTTTATGCGTTTTATCCGCATGACCCAAGGGAAATGCTTAATGTGTTTTCATCAACTCCCCTAGGGTTGGACGAAGAAGGCGGGGAGGATCCACTGTCTGGCCCCGTTGCCTGAAGAACCGGCCGGCCCACTTCTGACGAAGATGCTGGCCCCGGCGTTGTACAAGGCGCTGAAGAAGAAGACCGAGAATGAGGCCAAAAAGTCCTGGGGCGGCCTTCGTCGCCGCGGCACTTCGGGCACAATACCCGAAGGCTCCAACGTTCGTTCTGCCTCCAAAGAGGATGAGGAGGAGGAAGACGAATCCCCGGCGGGGGGAATAAAGAAGAGGGCAGCCTCCATACACTTGGAGGCCGAGTCACCTAAAAGGGGAAAAGCTCCTCTTCCAGAAGAGTCCACGGGTGCCGCCGATAGCAGCCCTGCGTGGGATCCTAGGGCCCAGCCCCTGGTGAACTCGTGAGTGTAAAGTCCGAACACGTTTATGCGTCCAGACTCGTCACGGCATAATATTTTAACCCGAGCTATATATTTTTTGTAGTCCGGCGAGGTCCCGCACCGAACGATCCTCATGACAGGATTTGATGAGTTCGGATGCTATGGAGAGCGGGACGCCCCCGAAGTCCCCTTCCCCCAAATATGTGCATAATAATGAGGCTTCACCCCAGAAAGACCCTGGCCAAGAAGGGGGGGAGGGATCGTGAAAGTGGCGCCTGGGGGTCAAACTTCTAGGGCCGGAGGCTGCCTGCTTGATTTTGGAGCCGTATTAGTCTTCGGAATTGCGGCCTCCCTCGGCTGGAAGGGGCGTGCCTGTTCCACCGGCAATCTCTGTCGAAGCAGAGGTGCCGGATGTTTTGTTGGTGGCGCTGAAGAACGCCTCCATCATCGATGAGCACCGTGCCCTGATGGGTGCGGTGATTAAGGAGATTCAGTCTGCTGAGAGTGGAGTGAATGAAGCCTGTATCGGCCTTATAAAAGGCTTTGAGGTATGTTTTATGAGGTTTCGTAGAGTGTCGGAGTATGGATAGTAGCCCCTGATACACTGTTAGGTGCAAGGAAGGACCGGACAGAGGATCAATTTTATTTTCGTGGGAAGACTCATTTGATGACATTTATCTCTCTTCTTTTATAAGCAGGCGTCTGCGGCGGCAGTTGCCTCGCATGCTGAGGAGGTCTCCGGACTGAATCAAAGTCTGGAGCGGGCCGAAGAAGAACTTGGTCGGTTGAAAAGGCAGTTGAAAGATTAACAAGGTATGCGCCAGCCTTGTTCACGTTTATTGTGAATAAATTCTTTGTATGATAAAAGATGTTTCATTATTTGCGCCAGGGGCGATGACAGAAGTCGAGGTTCTGAGGAAGGCTGTTGCCGAGGCCGAGGAAAAGGCAGCCGCAGAGCAGGATCTTCGTGAGAAGCACGAGGCTAGGGTTATTGAAGCTGAGCAGGAGCTTCAAAAGTCCGTGAATAAATGCGAGACCTTGGAGCAGAGTTCAATAGAGAAAGAATCTAAACTCGCCAGGGCTCATCAGGCCGCACGCGATGCCCAGGGGGAAAACCAAGGCGCCCTATTGGAGATCCAAGAGGCGAGGACGATCGCAGCGGGTAAGGCTTTCTTCATGTAAAGCAAGTATAGGAGGATAAAATCATGTTTCTAATTTTGAGTTTGGATTTCTCCAGGGGTATTTGCGGGACGGCCCTGTAGCATATCGGATGCCGCCCAATTCTACCGAGCCGAAGAAGGGAACACTGTGGATAAGCTCTTCTGGTCGAAGTATCTAGCACCGAATTATCCATTGCCTTTTGCTGACCAACTGAAATAGCTGATCGAACTGCATAAGGCGGCCGAACTAGCCATGAAGGATTTAATTATCCGGCTATGGCCTGCCGAGCCGATTCCAGGCAGCTACTTCGGGCTCGTGAAGCGGCTTGTGAGTGCCTACCCTCGGCTTGACGTCATCAAGCGGAAGGTCTGCATAGAGGGTGCGCGAATGGCCTTCACCCGCGCAAAGGTGCACTGGGGGAAGATGGATGCTGAAAGGCTGATGACCGAGGGACCGCCAGAGGGGAAGGAGCAACGCAAGCCCGAATTATATTATGAAAGTGTCCTAAAAGGATCCTGCCAAGCGGCAGAGCAATGCACCAAGGATGTTATATTTCCATGAATACAATCATTTTGTCCTTTGTAATGTTGAACAAGGTCATTTCTATCATTTATTGCCGGTTATATAAAAGTGTATCCTCCTGCGCGGCCGTTTTTTATATATTAATCTTGAGAGTTGGCCAGTAGTCAGCTTCTACCCCCACGTAGGAAGTACGGGGGTGTTCGGGATAAACCTGATCATTCTTTATCCCAGTTTTGGGTCCTTCAAAGGAGGTGTTCGGCACAACGAACCAGGCAATCGGACTATAGGGATTTATCGCTCTCACTTAGCCATAGGAGCTTTAGAAAACTTAGGTAAGCGCAGCCCCTGGTGTTCGGAAGACCGCACAAGGGGCTATATAAGCACCTGATTGGAAGAAAGCCGATCCATCGCACGCTGCTTTGGTTATGGCATTATGCGGAAAAATCCTTAGAGATTTTACAACCTCTCGAACAGCTGACCAGCTCTTGCCGCATCATGACTGTCAGTTTTCGGCTTTCTCTACTGAGGTGCTCATCCGGAAGAACTGGGGCACAATCGCAGTAGTTATCCCAGTGCTACCTTAGCCGATATAGTGGAACGTAAGGTATCAAAACATGGGAGCCGGGCAAACCCAACTATTGACCCAAGACATGATTCAGAGCTGATGCATATAATGCTATAAGTTCGGGGTGCCAAACTTCCATGAAGGTGTTTGGACTTGATTGCTGTATTATGGGTAAAACAAAGCCCCTGGCATATTTGTCGTGGTGCGCGGATGCCACTTGAGAAAAGAAATTTCAACAAGAAATAACAGTAGATAAGTATTGTATAAATCCACATGTTGTGTTTGAGTAGTACGTCGATGCATGTGAGTACATGTAATGTGATGGAAAAGAAATATGACTGTGGAACCTGCTTAGACCTGGGGGGCAGAAGCTGTGTGCGGATCCGGAGTATAGTCGGATGGTCATCGCAGGGAATATATATAAGGATTCCCTTATGCATTCGAGCTTCTTCGATATCGCCAGTCCTGGTCTGCGCAAAGTTGAACCTGCAAACAAAATGTAAGAAATGCTAGTGCACTGCTGAGCGGTTGAGCCGCGGTATGTGGCCTATCCTTGCCCTCGCCGGAGTGTTTAATTGAGCTCTGGACGAGCCGGGCTATCCTGTTGCGAAGTAGTTCGAAGTCCTTTGGCGGTGTCCGAGAATTGGGCCGTCGACTCGAGGTTCAGTTGGAAGGTGCCACTTGTAGCTTCTGGAGTAAAGGCAGCGGTATACTCCTTGGTGCCAAGGGAAAGTTCGGCCTTGCCATTATCCGTGATGATGCCGCGCGGACCGGGCATCTTGAGCTTACGGTAGGCATAATGTGGCATCGCGTTGAATCGATCGAACGCGGTTCGTCCGAGCGTGCCTGATAATCATGGCGAAAGGGGGCGATATTGAAGACTAACTCTTCGGCATGGTAATTGTCTGGTGATCCGATGACTAGCTCCAGGGCAATGGAGGCTGCACAGCTAGCCTCCACACCTGGTATAATACCTCTGAGGGTGGTTGTAGTGGCCTTGATCACCGAATGATCGATGCCCATCTTGCACACTGTGTCCTGGTAAAGCAGGTTTAGACTACTACCTCCGTCCATAAGGACTCGTGTGAGGTGTAACCCGTCAATTATTGGGTCAAGGACTAGTGTGGCTAGATTGCCTTGAGTGGTGTTAACCGGACGATCCGTGTGGTTGAAGGTGATCGGCCCCAGTTTATATTGTGGGACGACAGGTTCCGTTAAGTCGACATCCCTGAGGGTGTGCATTCGGTCCGGGTCAAGAGTGTAGGTGCCGTTTACCATGTTCAATGTTTGGATTTGCGGGGGAAGTTTCTTCTGCCCTCATGTACTCGGCGAGCTGGGCTCCTCATCTCCATCGTCTCTTTGAGGTCCCTTATCTTTGTTTTTGGCACCTGACCTGCCGGCTTGTTTGAAGACCCAAAATTCTCTATTAGTATGATTGGCTGCTGTTTCTGGGGTGCTATGAATTTGGCATCGGCTGTCCTGTATGCGGTCCAGGCTGGATAGACCCGGATTGTCATTTTTGAGTGGCCCATTCCGCTGACTGGACTTAGAGCCCCTAAATCCGGTATTGACTGTCGTATCTTCCGTGTTTTCACCCTTTTGCGGTGCTTGTGTTCTTTGCGTCGGGGTTTGTCGTTGCTATCTCCGGCTACTGATGTGCCATGGTTGCTTGCTGTGTTGTTGCTACGGGCCAACCAGCTATCTTCGCCCACGCAAAAGCGGGTCATGAGTGTCGTGAGGGCTGCCATGGATTTTGGCTTTTCTTGGCCGAGATGTCGGCGAGTCACTCGTCATGGATGTTATGTTTAAAGGCCGCTAGGGCTTCGGCATCCGGACAGTCGACAATTTGGTTCTTTTTAGTTAGGAACCGAGTCCAGAATTTCCTGGCGGACTCTCCGGGCTATTGTTTTATGTGACTTAAGTTGTCAGCATCCGATGGTCACACATAAGTGCCCTGGAAGTTGTCCAGGAATGCGTCTGCCAGGTTCTCCCAACTTCCAGTGGAGTTTGTCGGCAAGCTATTCAGCCAATGCCGAGCCGGCCCCTTGAGTTTTAGCGGGAGATACTTAATGGCATGTAGATCATCCCAATGTGCCATGTGAATGTGGAGGAAGAAATCCTCTATCCATACCGCGGGGTCTATAGTGCCGTCATATGATTCAATATTCACTGGTTTAAACCCTTCTGGGAATTCATGGTCCATTAATTCCTCATTGAAGCATAGGGGGTGTGCAGCGCCTCTGTGCCAGGCTATATCTCGACGCTGTTCATATGAGTCTGGTCTGTTGTGTTCGGCCCGGCCGGATTTGCTTTTAGTATATCCAACGTGATGGTTGTCGTCATGTGTTTGGGCGCGCCCCCGTGATCTATAGATCGATCATGCATGTCCTCCGTTGTTTTCCAATATGTCTCGCAGGTCCTGCGTGTTACCCTGGGCCTTGGAATTTTTGTATAACTAGCGACGGGGTGCGGGCTGGACTTCGGCCTGATATGCCGCTTTGTCTCGGCTACGAGGTGGTTGGTCAGCCGCATCATATGCTGGGAGTGTATGCTTTAATGCTTCCTCCTTAAGTTGGGGTAGCGGCCTTCGTTTTGGATAAATTTTGGTTGGGCGCTCGAGTTCATATTCCTCGGCCGTCAGGACCTCGGTCCATCTATCCACTAGCAGATCTTGGTCAGCTTGAAGCTGTTGTTTCTTGTTCTTCAGGTTTTTTGCTGTGGCTATAAGCCGGCGCTTGAAGTGCTCCTGTTCGGCAGGATCCTCAGGCACGATAAATTCGTCGTCGCCGGGGCTCACCTCGCCTTCGAAGAGAGGCATGTAATTGTCATTCTGTGATTCTCCGTCTGCTGCCTGTTCCTTACGGCTGGCTTGCCCATCCTCCTGCTCGAGGCTTGTCTGGAGGGGATTGTCTTCGCCTTTGGCGCTATCCGTAGCATTACTATTTCTTGTGCCGGTATCGCCATTTTTGCTATGGAGGGGCTTAGAGCGGCACCGTTGACGCCGGTGCTTAAATTGCTTCTTGAGGGGATTATCCTCTGTTGCCTTATTGCCATCGCTTTCTTTGGGGGTGTCCACTATGTATATATCATATGATGAGGTGGCGGTCCAGCGCCCTATGGGCGGTGGTTCCTGCTCTTCTACATCGTCGTCCATACCGTTGATGTCTTCGGAGCCAAAATCAAGCATGTCAGTTAAGTCGTCAATAGTGGCTATTAAGTGGGTGCTGGGTGGGGAATGAGTTTCTTCGTCATCCGCTTCCCACTCAAGACGGACATAGTTTGGCCAAGGGTCTCCTGACAAGGAGAGAGATTTTAATGACTTTAGCAAGTCGCCTAGGGGCGAGTGCAGAAAGATATCCGTGGAGGTGAACTCCATGATCGGTGGCCAATCCGATTCGATAGGCACGGACGCGGGCGGTTCAGAGCCTGTGGCCGGGGATGAATCCAAGGGTCCGGTAACACATGTCTCATAGGGAGTGAAGTCTGTATTCAACTCTATCGCCACTTAGTGTGCGGCCTCCGTGGCGGGGTCTATCCACCCGTCCTCGGACAGCACGATCTGCTCCGGATCGAAGGCCGGAGTAGCCAAAGGTGTGATCTCCCGAACACCGTCCGACGGCAGAGCTAAGTCATGCCTGTCGAGACTGTGCGGCGCACCTGAGATGGGCTCGAATCCGTCGAAGATCAAGTCTTCGCGGATGTCGGCAGTGTAGTTTAAGCTTCCAAACCTGACCTGATGGCCGGGGGCGTAGCTCTCGATCTTCTCCAGATGACCAAGCGACTTGGCCCACAGTACAAAGCCGCCGAATACAAAGATCTGTCCGAGGAGAAAAACGTCACCCTGGATCGCATCGTTGCCAATGATCGAAGGATCCATCAAGCCTTATGGCGACGACATGGAGGAACTCTCAATGAAAGCACCAACATCGGTGTCAAAACCGGCGGATCTCGGGTAGGGGGTCCCGAACTATGCGTCTAAGGCGGATGGTAACAAGAGGCAGGGGACATAATGTTTACCTAGATTCGGGCCCTCTTGACAGAGGTAATACCCTACGTCCTGCTTGATTTATCTTGATGATATGAGTATTACTAGAGTTGATCTACCACGAGATCGTAGAGGCTAAACCCTAGAAGCTAGCCTATGATTCTGATTATTCTTGTCCTACGGACTAAACCCTCCAGTTTATATAGACACCGGAGGGGGCTAGGGTTACACAAAGTCGGTTACACGGGAGGAGATCTACACATCCGAATTTCCAAGCTTGCCTTCCACGCAAAGGAGAGTCCCACCCGGGCACAATACGAAGTATTCAATCTTGTATCTTCATAGTCCAACAATCCGGCCAAAGTATATAGTCCGGCTGTCCGAGGACCCCCTAATCCAGGACTCCCTCACCGGGGTCATGGTGGACTGGATGAGGCCACGCGGTCGGCCAGCCCGCGAACCCACGCTGAGGGCACCTCGCGTGAGTTCGTGGTGTGGGCAACAATGCCGCCGCGCGTGTGGATTCAGCTCTCGAGATTCTTCGCCGAGGAGATGCCATTGAGGGGGGCACTTGAGATGTGGCTGCAGCATGCCGGGTGCTGCAGCCTAGCCAAGGGGGCGGAGGTTGAGGTCATGCCCCCCGCGCGATGTCTTCATGACCCGAGGATGGGGTAAGGTCGCCCGCGCCTGCCGTCCCGAGGGGGGCCCTCGCCATCCACTTTGAGTACGATGGTGCCTCTACGTTGTTCTTCAAGGTCTTCGACAAGGAGGGCTGACGTATGGAGTGCTGCCCTGAGGGAAGCAACCCACGTGGCACGGCCTGTCACGACCGGTTTTCCAATAAAAATATTTATTGAGAAACCAATCTTTTGTGTCCAGTATGGGAAAAAAAAATTCTCCTTACCGGTGGACAATTTCTTGATACAATAAGCCAGTAACATAAAATATATTACAGGGTCGAGCTACGGTTGCTCAACCAAATTATTACAAGCACGCCAATAATTATACATAAAGGAGGACATGACACAGTGGTGTGGAGGCATACTACTGACTCGAGGATAGGGCGGTGGTGGAAAAAAACACAGCGGGGAGTGAGATACATGACTCTAAAACTGGCCTCTCATCGAGCGTCAAGGTGAGGCTCAATGAATTTATTTGGTAGCGGAAGCGGATATAATATAGTGACCAAATCCAGGGTCGCACGAGACTGACTGGGATTCCTCTAGGCGTCGGACTCGCTATCGAACTCTTCATCCATGAGATCGCCTTCGTCAGCATCTGGCCAAATCAACAAGCCAGTGAGTACTTTGAAAGTACTCGCAAGACAGTTCGGACGTAAGATATAACAAATGCATGCATGAATGCGTCATGATTAATTCACCAATGTAAATTCAAAAATTGGCATAACGAAGTAAGTAAAAAGGGAAACGGCGGTAATCCGCCTGAAATCCCAACAAAACATAAATGAAAACCGATCGGGTGTCTGAAGCGACGCCTCGAAAGGTGAACAAATAAATAGAAGGAACTTTAAAAGAAATGCCACAGTCGGACGTCTAAGCGACATCACGGAAAGGGCTTTAAAAGAAATGCCACAGTCGGACGTCAGAGCGACATCACAGAAAGGGCTTTAAAAGAAATGCCACAGTCGGACGTCTAAGCGACATCACGGAAAGGGCTTTAAAAGAAATGCCACAGTCGGACGTCTAAGCGACATCACAAAAAGGGCTTTTATTCACAAGTAAATAATACTCATAATCAACATTCAATTCATGAAGTTAAACGGGTTAGTCCATCCACAGGAATAATCATTTAGCCGGAATTAGCACTCATACGATTCACCGGAGTCTCTGTCATCAAAAATGGCACTTGTCAGGATAAGATGATACTGATCTTGGACATAGAATAGATGATTCAAGGAATATATGACTCTGCAGAGTTTGTACAAAAATTTCCCACAGCCAACGGATTTCTGTAGTCACGAAGGACTAGTTCCGTTTACGGTATTTCGGAAGAAACACAGCTAATCAGTACACACCCATCCTACCTCTCGATGCTAGGAATCACCCTAGACATCGTCCAAGAAAAACTTTTGAGACGGGGAGATCACAATCTTGAATGGCATGGGATCAAATTTATATACGCGCGCTCTAAGGGGTGCCCCCCTCTCGGTCCCAACCGGAAACACCCATGCCCCCTGACCGGATGACTGGCTTTAATCCAGGGCCATGGAACCATCATCCCGGCCTCTCCTTTTGGTGTGTACCAGGAAAGCGGTTCGCAACTTACTAAACCATATTCCTTGCGGAAAACATGTGGTAGTACAGGGAAGGAAATGGGAGGAATTGGACCAATACGGCTTGACACTGCAGTCACTTAGCCTGGCATAAGACTGGCATGCTACAACACTGCCATCTTACCCATCCTCATGCCAACACATGGCCATTCATATTCGCATCCATCCACTTATGGTTCATCGAACTCACTTACCTCGACAATGCATGGAAATAACGTTCATCGGTATGCTCTTCAACATGCCATGAGACTAACAAAAATGCAAAACATGCCAAGACACTCATCATATCAAAAGTTCAAACATGCTTTCCTGGTTCGGAGTAGTCGGAGCCTAGCTCGGTGAAGTTCGCGGCTCCGTTACCTCCTTCGGTATCTACGGTATAAAGAAATACATGCGCTATCGTAAATACCAAGAGGTGCACAGAAAGTTATACCAAATATTTTTCAAATAAATATGATAAAAAAACTAGACAAAATTTTGAAGAGGACAGAAAAAGAATCAATCAAAAATACTATTCTGTTCAAAAGTTATAAAGGTTTTTGTCCAGGGACTTATCTGTAATGAAACAGAAAGTTTCCAGGGGTTAGCTTATAAAAACAGAAAACGCTTCGGCAGAAACTACGCCAGCCCAGAGGGAAAGCGCATTTGGCAGAAGGCATTTTCAGAAAACGCTTCATTTAGAAAGGACAGAGAGGCTGACAACGGGTCCCACTTGTCATGTTTAAACTTTCAAATGGGAGGGACGAGGCTCGTCGGCGCCCGAGGGCTGCGGTGGTCGCCGGTGGCGATCCACGGCGAGGTAAGGGGATCGGAGGTTAACAAAGTGCTCACCATGTCCTTCCGCAACGGTGGGTGGTGGTGTTGGTCGCCAGGGAGCACCACGTCGACGGCGGTCTCAACTCCGGCGGACGGTGGTTCGGGCGTGGATGGAGCTCGTTGGAGAGGACTGCAAAGGCCAAATTGATGAGGGGGTTAGAGTACTGGGTGTGAGAGAAGGCTACAGACGAGGTTTGGGCGCCGGAGGTGGCCTCACCGGAGTGAATCGAGCTGAAGGCCGAGGCAGAGCGAGGCGGCCGGAGTCGAGGAAGAAGGGCCCCTCGAGGCTCTTCTAGTTGCTGGTCGGGGTCCAGTGAGGTGCTGGAGGTGTGCTGGGGCGTGAGGGAGCTTGGGGGCGTTATATATAGCTGGCCCGAGGCGGTTGCCGTGAACGGGATAAGTCTGGCGAGCGATTACGGTGGCGCTGCGGTTGGGCAGTGGAATTAGGAGTTTAGGCATCGCCTAGGTGGAGTAGTGGTGCCATTCCAGGGTCCAGCTCAGCACGGGAGGGGGTTTTACGGCCTATCCCAACGGAACGGCCGTGCGGCACGTCGGCGGCAGGGAGCGCGCCCTGCGCGTGCCAGGCCACGGCGGCGGTGCTGCACGCGTGCGCTGGCAAGGGAGACGGCCACGCGGAGCTACCAGATGGCTTGGGCGGCGCTGAACGGCGTTCTACCGTGGTGTGCCTTCTGTCGGCCGCCACGGGAGGTCCCGACGCCGCAGAAGACGCCGGCGAGGGTGGGCCAGCGCGCCACCGATGCCAGGAAGGCTCCACGCACGCGTGTGAAGCTCCGTACAAGAGGGAGGGGCTGCGAGCATCGAGCCAAGCGTACTGTGAGCTTGTGACTGAACTCTGAAGAAAACGACACTGTAAAACTGAATTTTACTGAACTTTACTGAAAATGCAAAGAACAGCGCAGCTCAGGTGTTCGACAGAATGCTTTTGGCATCTAGGGATTTTTCCGTGAGCTGAAATTTGGTGGAGTGGCTTCTCATTTCTCTAGTAGGCTGCATGATTTTTGGTGGAATTTTTGGAGGAGTGTAGATATGAATTTCACCAAATTTGGCAAATCTGGTCCAAACTTGCAGTGAGTGAAATTTGAAATTTTTGAAAAGAAGAAGAGTGGATCAAGATGGTTCTAGGTTGTGGGTACTAAAGACAATCCAGGGAAGTTGGTTTGGGACAAAAACTCAAAGGGCAAAATGGCACTTGCTTTGAAAATCACTTAGGCTCAAAATAATTGGCAGAAATGTTTTGGGAGATAAAATAATTGAAATAAAATCCAAAAACTTGTTTGGACTTGTTGAGACAGAGGATTTAAATTGCTCAAAGGTGGAGAGAGGGGTTTTGAGAAGATTTACTATAGGAGACATGGTAAAACCATGGGTGGTTTCAAAAAGAAAGAAGTCCCAAAACTCCTAGGGTTTCTTTATTTTAAATGAAAATGAAAAAGTTTGAGAGGGTAACAACCAGAAGGAAAAGCTCCCAAAACTTCAACACCAAATTTGAAAGGGAAAAGAAAATCCTTGCCAATGGAAAGGAAGTATTTAAGAGGAAGGATTTCTGGAAAAGAATTTTTTTTTTAAAAGCCCTCTTTTAAAAATCCAACAAAGTTTTTGATGAAAACCAAATTAAAATTTTGGAGTGTCACACGGCCACGGGCGTCGAGCCTGTCTCCGGCCTCATCGGTAGCTCCTCCAGCAGTAGCGATGACTCCTGGGAATCCAGCGACTCCCCCGAGCCCGGTGATTCTCTAGAGTCCAGCAACGACAGCTACGTGTCGTCGAGCTCTCGCCATGCCCGGAGCGCGGTAGCGGCGTCCACTCGGCATTGTCGGTGATGCCCAATGGCCGGGGTCCTTCAAAGTTTCCTTCGTTTGTTTCCCTGCACGGAATTATGACAAACCCTGTGGGGGTATGTAAAGAACTATGATGCTTTTGCTCCAATGTTCATTATTCCTAATATGGTGTTGCAGCCACGCGTCTTGCTCCGGCATGGTTCCCCCCTTTCTGTTCTCGCGGTATCTTAGTGCTCTACGCCGGCAGGTCCCAGTCCCCAGGCAGGCTTCAGCCGTCACTGGTATGCTAGGTCACGATGTTGTGGTCAAGGCCAGGAGGTGAGCGGCCTGAGGTCCGGTAAGAGCTCCTGAGGCGCGATGCTCAAGAGGTCCCCTTTGGCATGCAAGCAGCTCCCTGGAGGCCGAAAAGGGAAGCGGTATTGCCGGAGTGAGATTGCGAGAATCAAAATACCGGACGATCAGGTTCATTCTGATATGTGTGGGTGACTTATCTTTGTAAGCCTGAGGTGTTTCCTTCGTGCAATGCCTGATCGTGCCTTGGCAGTGATGCTTCCAGGTAGAGCTCATGCCGAACTCCCCTTCTCCGCGCAAATCTAAGTGCTCTACATCCTCGGGTCCCGACCCTCGAGCGAGGCTCGGCCGCTGCTGGTATGCCAGGTCGCGATGTCGTGGTCAAGGCCAAGGGCTGAGGGCTAGACAGTCAGTAGGAGCTCCTTAGACGCGATGCTCAGGAGCCCTCCCTTTAACGTGCAAGCGAATTGCGTGAAAAGGGGACAGCCGGCGGGGCCGCTCGTAGCTAAACTCAAGAGATTCCTACGCGTTAGTCTGAGAGGAGAGTATAACCCATAATCGCGCTTGCTGTCCTGTCGATGATCTTTCCGCAAGAAGATGAAGGCGCTGAGGTTCTGGTGAGGTGACGTGCGCGGGGCGGGCCGCGAGCCAGAGCTCGATCTCTCAGATTTGTCAGTGTTGCAGGGACGGACCCGAGCACAAGTGTCGTGCCAGCATGTGTAGCCCCCATTGCGGGATGAACAAGAGGCTGGTCAGCAATGCGGGAGGCTACGAAGGACGATAAAACACCAGGCAAGCTGGTGCTAACATAAATCAACTCATGGATAGGGTAGAGCTAGTTCTGATAGAGGCAAAACAATACATGCCGCGGGGACAGACCCATGCGGCCTGGGTATAATGCTACCTGAGGGGTGCCCCCAGCTGAACAAACCATAAAATGTCACCTAGCACCGTTGCTGAAGAGATGTTAGAGTAGCTGGAGACGCGTGTCGCAGAAGTCGCTCCTCATGAGCCACCCAGGCTCTAGACCTCGGGAGGCTTTGGGGGGCCGGGGGGCTCGTAAGGATCCGTCTCCTCCTCTGACAGTATCTCCTGGCTCCTGCCTCACGAGCCGCCAGGACGCCCTGCATGTGGTGCTGGAATGTAGCAGCCGCATTCAACAAGCCAAAAGGCATGCGAGCGTAGCTGTGAGGGGGGCCCTCGCACTGGCCAGCATGGGATGGCCAGAAGCGATCCTGAGATGCAGACCTGTTAAGCCCTAGGATGTCGATGCAGACACGCAGCTCGCTGTCCTCGCCGGGACAAGGAGCCGCGCTGGGTGGTGGGTGACGGTCGCCTCGCATAGCTCTTGCCTCCTGAAGCTCCTTGATTGAGTTGGTGATGAACTCCTGAGCACTTGGCACCTCACGCCTTGTATCCTCCCAGCGGAAGAGCGCGCTGAAGCTCGCTTCCACATGGTGCCCAAGCGCCTCCCTTATGACATTGGATAGGTTAGAGGCCCTCCATAGGAGAGCCCCCGAGCCCAGCGAGAGAGGGGCGTCGAGCGCGCCTTCCTATGCAAGAGAGGGAGGTGCCCCATCAGTGGCGCGGCTCCTAACACTACAAAAAAAGACACATCTGTGACATTTTGGGCCGAACAATTTTTTTCTGTCATGCTTATGACACTTCTATGACGATAATTGTGACAAAACCCAGTATCATCATAGATGTTGTGGGCTCCAACTTCTATGACAACAAATCATGACAGAAAATGGGCTTTTCATCCTGGGTGGGCCGGAGACGTGGCTGCAGTACATTCTTTGGGCCGTCCATGACAGAAAAAAACATGGTAGAAGCGTGGGCGAGGAAAATATCGGGGAGTTCCCGGTTACGGTGGGTGGTCGGGGCCGAGCGATGCACAAAGGTTTGCACGTTTCTCTCTAGCACGTACGCGTGTGTGTGCGAGGTGTTGTGCTCTAACTGAACACGAGCGAGGCGGTGGGCTCTAACTGAACCCGAGCGATTGCACTACTACGTTACTCAACCCTGATAGATCACTTGCTGTTAACTAAACCCGAGTGATTCCTTCGCTACTGCTGCTCACTGAAGCCGATTGATGCTGCCTCTTGATGAATAGTAAGCATTGTTGGGGGGGTTGGATGAACAGTTCCCGGTGGGGGTGGATGAACAGGACCCCGTGGTAGTAGAGGTCGTTGCCGCTGCATGAACAGGACCCCGATCAAGCCGGTTGGGTTGGATGAACAGGACCCCGTGGAGAGCTGGATGAACAGGATCCCGTGGAGGGCTGGTTGAACGGTAGCCGATGGAGGGCTGGATGAACAGTAGCCCATGGAGGGGTGGTTGAACAGGACCCCGTGGAGAGGGTAGGTTGAATAGTAGCCGGTGGAGGAGCAGTGCAGGCTAGATGAACAGGAGCCCATGGATGGACAGTGGCTTGTGGAGGCAGGAGGGGAGACGCCATGGATGAACAGTCGCGGGTGGAGGCTGGCGGAGGTCGACGGTGGATGAAAAGTAGCCCATGGAGGCAGTCGACGGTGGAGATGAACGGTATCCCGTGGAGTCCCGTTTTGCGGTACGCCACACCCCTCCTGATGAACAGGACCCCTGTTTCAACCGTAGCGCTCCAACACAAGTCCGTTTCCTCCGTTTTGCGGTACGCCACACCCCTCCCGATCAATAGGATACCGTTTCAACCGTAGGAGGTCCAAGAGAAGTCCGTTTCTTCCGTTTTGCGGTACGCCAGACCCCTCCGGATGAATACGATCCCGTTTCGACTATGGCCGGTCGAACAAAAGGCCGTTTCCTCTGTTCGACGGTATGCCAGGCCTCGTTTCGATCAGCTATTCTGTCCAAGCCAGTTGGCAACCGATGAACATGATGACGCAGTTTCTCCGCTTTGATCCAGCCATGTACACGAGCCCTGGCCGTACGTATGCGCGAGTAGGCGTTCAAGACCCCGCCTGTATGTACATACGTGGCCGTATTTACTTTCGTGCACCCTGGTTGTACGTACGTGTACATGCTACGTGCGCGCCTCTACTACGACATGTGCCCTTCCTTACTTGGCCACGATTCGCTGTTGTAGCCTGCGGACAGACCGATCGACCAGTATGTATGTACACATTCGCGACCAGAATGACAACACTACATACGCCTCGACCAGGTGGGTCCCGACGGTCAGGGAGGATAAGGAGGCACTTCCTTGCGTGCGAAGATGTAGCTGGTGGATCCCAGCAGTTAGGGGGCGAATCTTTTTTTTTGCCCGTAATTTCGACGCACTTCCTTGCGTGCGAAGATGTAGCTGGTGCGTCCCAGCAGTCAGGGGGGAAACATTTTTTCGCGAAATACGGTGGCCTGTTCGGTGGGTCCTAGCTGTCAGGTGGAGGAATCATTGTTTTTCGCATAATAAGGAGGCATTTCCTTGTGTGCGGCCATGGACCCAACTGTCAGCCTCTCCACGTACAGTCCACTTCCAATGGATGTCGTTCGTTGACCACGTTGACCACGCCGCGCTGAGAGCACCAGGGC
This sequence comes from Triticum urartu, assembly GCF_003073215.2. Lineage (NCBI taxonomy): Eukaryota > Viridiplantae > Streptophyta > Magnoliopsida > Poales > Poaceae > Triticum > Triticum urartu. The sequence goes on from NC_053027.1 coordinate 421,503,580, forward strand.
GGCGGACGATGGCAAGGCCTCGGAAGGGGATGACGTGGAGCCGGGGAAGACGCGGCAGTGGATGCCCATGCGGAGAGGAGTACAAGGGTTCACTGGTTCGGTTGCGGTGCGAGGCTTCCATCGCCGCAGAATAACAGGGGGTGTGGGTGAGTAGAGGGATGGCCTGGCCAGCGGTGGGAGTAGTAGGGGACGGTGAGGCCTCCGCGGCAGCACAGCCGATGCTACCTCTTGAGCACTGCGTTGGTTTTCCCTTGAAGAGCAAAGGGTGATGCAGCAAAGTAGCGTAAGTATTTCCCTCAGTAATTGAGGACCAATGTATCAATCCAGTAGGAGGCCACACACGAGCCTCTCGAACTTACACAAACAAATAATCCTCGCAACCAACGCGATAAGGGGTTGTCAATCCCTACACGGTCACTTACGAGAGTGAGATCTGATAGATATGATAAGATAATATTTTTGGTATTTTTACGATAAAGATGCAAAGTAAAATAAAAGCCAATAAAAATAACTAAGTGTTGGAAGACTAATATGATGGCAAATAGACCCAGGGGCCATAGGTTTCACTAGTGGGTTCTCTCAAGAGCATAAGTATTTACGGTGGTTAAACAAATTACTGTTGATCAATTGACAGAATTGAGCAGAGTTATGAGTTTATCTAGGTATGATCATGTATATAGGCATCACGTCCGAGACAAGTAGACTGACTCCTGCCTGCATCTACTACTATTACTCCACACATCGACCGCTATCCAGCATGCATCTAGAGTATTAAGTTCATAAGAACAGAGTAACGCTTTAAGCAAGATGACATGATGTAGAGGGAAAAACTCATGCAATATAATATAAACCCCATCTTGTTATCCCTGATGGCAACAATACAATACATGCCTTGCTGCCCCTACTATCACTAGGAAAGGACACCGCAAGATTGAACCGAAAGCTAAGCACTTCTCCCATTGCAAGAAAGATCAATCTAGTAGGCCAAACCAAACTAATAATTCGAAGAGACTTGCAAAGATAACCAATCATACATAAAAGAATTCAGACAAGATTCAAATATTGTTCATAGATAAACTTGATCATAAACCCACAATTCGTCGATCTCAACAAACACATCGCAAAATAAGATTACATCGAATAGATCTCCACAAGAGAGGGGGAGAACTTTGTATTGAGATCCAAAAAGAGAGAAGAATCCATCTAGCTAATAACTATGGACCCGAAGGTCTGAGGTAAACTACTCACACTTCATCGGAGGGGCTATGGTGTTGATGTAGAAGCCCTCCGTGATCGATGCCCCTTTCGGGGGAGTTCCGGAAAAGGCCCCAAGATGGGATCTCGTGGATAGAGAAAGTTACGGCGGTGGAATTAGGGTTTTGGCTCCGTATCTGGTAGTTTGGGGGTACGTAGGTATATATAGGAGGAGGGAGTACGTCGGTGGAGCAACAGGGGGCCCACGAGGGTGGAGGGCGCGCCTAGGGGGGGTAGGCGTGCCCCCCTACCTCATGGCCTCCTGGTTGATGTCTTCACGTAGGGTCCAAGTCCTCTGGATCACGTTCGTTCCGAAAATCACGTTCCCGAAGGTTTCATTCCGTTTGGACTCCGTTTGATATTCTTTTTCTACGAAACTCTGAAATAGGCAAAAACATCAATTCTGGGCTGGGCCTCCGGTTAATAGGTTAGTCCCAAAAATAATATAAAAGTGTATAATAAAGCCCAATAATGTCCAAAACATAATATAATATAGCATGGAACAATAAAAATTTATAGATATGTTGGAGACGTATCAAGCATCCCCAAGCTTAATTCTAGCTCGTCCTCGAGTAGGTAAATGATAAAAACAGTTTTTTTCATGTGGAATGCTACTTGGCATAATTTCAATATAATTCTTCTTAATTGTGGTATGAATATTCAGATCCGAAAGGTTCAAGATAAAAGTTCAATATTGACATAAAAATAATAATACTTCAAGCATACTAACTAAGCAATTATGTCCTCTCCAAATAACATGGCCAAAGAAAGTTCATCCCTACAAAATCGTATAGTTTAGTCACGCTCCATTTTCGTCACACAAGAATGCTCTCATCATGCACAACCCCGATGACAAGCCAAGCAATTGTTTCATACTTTAGTAATCTCAAACTTTTTCAACCTTCACACAATACATGAGCGTGAGCCATGGATATAGCACTATGGGTGGAATAGAATCTAATGATGAGGGTTATGTGGAGAAGACAAAAAAGGAGTATGGATTGATGTTAATCAATGAGCTATGGAGATGCCCATCAATTGATGTTAATGCAAGGAGTATGGATTTCCACGCAACGAATGCACTAGAGCTATAAATATATGAAAGCTCAACAAAAGAAACTAAGTGGGTATGCATCTAACTTGCTTGCTCACAAAGACCTAGGGCATTTGAGGAAGCCCATTGTTGGAATATACAAGCCAAGTTCTATAATGAAAACTTCCCACTAGTATATGAAAGTGACAAAACAAAAGACTCTCTATCATGAAGATTATGGTGCTACTTTGAAGCACAAGTGTGGTAAAAAGGATAGTAACATTATCTGTTCTCTCTTTTTCTCTCATTTTTTTGGGCCTTCTTTTTTTTATGGCCTTTCTCTTTTTTTCCTCACTTGGGACAATGCTCTAGAAAATGATGATCATCACACTTCTATTTATTTACAACTCAATGATTACAACTCGAAACTAGAACAAAGTATGACTCTATATGAATGCCTCCGGTGGTGTACTGGGATGTCCAATGAACCAAGAGTGACATGTATGAAAGGATTATGAATGGTGGCTTTGCCACAAATACTATGTCAACTACATGATCATGCAAAGAAATATGAGAATGATGAATGTGTCATGGTAAACAGAACGGTGGAAAGTTGCATGGCAATATATCTCGGAATGGCTATGGGAATGCCATAATAGGTAGGTATGGTGGCTGTTTTGAGGAAGATATAAGGAGGTTTATGTGTGAAAGAGCGTATCATATCACGGGGTTTGGATGCACCGGCGAAGTTTGCACCAACTCTCAATGTGAGAAAGGGCAATGCACGGTACCGAAGAGGCTAGCAATGATGGAAAGGTGAGAGTGCGTATAATCCATGGACTCAACATTAGTCATAAAGAACTCACATACTTATTGCAAAAATCTACAATTCATCAAAAAATAAGCACTATGCGCATGCTCCTAGGGGGATAGATTGGTAGGAAAAGACCATCGCTCGTCCCCGACCGCCACTCATAAGGAGGACAATCAAAGAACACCTCATGTTTCAAATTTGTTACATAACGTCTACCATACGTGCGTGCTACGGGACTTGCAAACTTCACCACAAGTAATTTTCGAATTCACAACTACTCAACTAGCACAACTTTGATATCACTACCTCCATGTCTCAAAACAATCATCAAGCATCAAACTTCTCTTACTATTCAACACACTCATCAGAAAGTTTTTTTTACTAGTATTGAATACCTAGCATATTAGGATTATTTAAGTAAATTACCATGATATTTAAGACTCTCAAAATAATCTAAGTGAAGCACGAGAGAATAATAGTTTCTATAAAACAAAACCACCACTGTGCTCTAAAAGATATAAGTGAAGTACTAGAGCAAAAACTATATAACTCAAAAGATATAAGTGAAGCACATAGAGTATTCTAATAATTTCCGAATCATGTGTTTATCTCTCAAAAGGTGTGTACAGAAAGGATGATTGTGGTAAACAAAAAAGCAAAGACTCAAATCATACAAGACGCTCCAAGCAAAACACATATCATGTGGTGAATAAAAATATAGCTCCAAGTAAAGTTACCGATGGAAGTAGACGAAAGAGTGGCTTTTAGGTGTCCTTAGATTATCTTTGGGTTCCATGGGCATCCGCAAGCTTAGGCTCTTGCCACTTCTTGTTACATAATCCATCAAAAATTTCACCCAAAACTTGAAAACTACACAACGCAAAACTTAAAGTAGAAAATCTCATGAGCTCCGTTAGCGAAAGAAAACAAAACACCACTTCAAGGTACTGTAATGAACTAATTATTTATTTATATTGGTGTTAAACCTACTGTATTCCAACTTCTCTATGGTTTATAAACTATTTTACTAGCCATAGATTCATTAAAATAAGCAAACAACACACGAAAAACAGAATCTGTCAAAAACAGAACAGTCTGTAGTAATCTGTAGCTAACGCAATATCTAGCACCCCAAAAATTATAAAATAAATTTCTGGACGTGAGTACTTTATCTATTAATCATCTGCAAAAGAATTAACTAAATATCACTTTCCAAATAAAAATGGCAGCAATTCTTGTGAGCGCTAAAGTTTCTGTTTTTAACAGCAAGATTAAAAAGACTTTCCCCAAGTCTTCCCAATGGTTCTACTTGGCACAAACACTAATTAAACACAAAAAAACACAACCAAACAAGAGGCTAGATAAATTATTTATTGAATAACAGCAAGGATAAATATTGGGTTGTCTCCCAACAAGCGCTTTTCTTTAAAGCCTTATAGCTAGGCATAATATTTCAATGATGCTCACATGAAAGACAAGAATTGAAGCACAAAGAGAGCATCATACAACACGTGACAAACACATCTAAGTCTAACATACTTCCTATGGATAGGCATCTTGTAGGCAAACAAATTATCAGGGAGAGCAAAAACTAGCATATGCAAGGAAGCGGAAAGAAACAATAGCAATCTCAACATAACGAGAGGCAATTTAGTAACATGAAAATTTCTACCACCATATTTTCCTCTCTCATAATAATTACATGTAGGATCATAAGTAAATTCAACAAAATAGCTATCACATAAAATATTTTCAACATGATCCACATGCATGCAAAGTTGACACTCTTCCAAAATAGTGAGATTAACATGAACTAAAGTCATGATCTCTCCAGACCCACTTTTATCAAAAAATTCATAAGATCGAACATTCTCCAAATATGTGGGATCTAAAGTTGACACTCTTCCAAACCCACTATCAATAATATTTCAAACACTATTATCAATCTCAAATTCATCATGGGGCTTAAATAAATTTTCAAGATCAAAAGAAGAATCACCCCAATCATGATCATTACAACAAGTAGTAGACATAGCAAAACTAGCATCCCCAAGCTTAGTGGTTTGCATATTATTGATATCAAGAGAATTTATAGTAAAATCATTGCAATCATGCTATTTATTCAAATATCTATCATGATTCACTCCATAAAGTACTTCATCGCAATTTTCAGATTCACAAATTTCAAGCAAAACTTCATAAAGATAATCTAGTGCACAAAACTCACTAGCAATTGGTTCATCATAATTGGATCTCTTAAAAAGATTAGCAAGCGGATGAGGATCCATAGATCTTAGGTTCTCTGTTTAGTAATAAATAAACAACTATTCCAACCACACGAGCAAATGAGCCAAGTAAGACATCAAAGCAGATGGGAAAGAGGTAAACGGAAAAGAGGGGGCGAATAAAACGACAAGGGTGAAGTGGGGGAGAGGAAAACAAGAGGCAAATGGAAAATAATGTAATGCGGGAGATATGGGTTTGTGATGGGTACTTGGTATGTCTTGACTTGCAACGGCACCACAAGTGACTCATTGCCAGGAGTCAAATCTTGACTTGTCTTGCGCGAGCCTCCCCGGCAACAGCGCTAGAAATCCTACTTGCTACCTCTTGAGCACCGCGTTGGTTTTCCCTTGAAGAGAAAAGGGTGATGCAGCAAAGTAGCGTAAGTATTTCCCTTAGTTTTTTAGAACCAAGGTATCAATCCAGTAGGAGGCCACGCACAAGTCCCTCGCACCTATACAAACAAATGAATCCTCGCAACCAACACGATAAGGGGCTGTCAATCCCTACACGGTCACCTACGAGAGTGAGATCTGATAGATATGATAAGATAATATTTTTGGTATTTTTTATGATAAAGATGCAAAGTAAAATAAAAGGCAATAAAAATAACTAAGTGTTGGAAGATTAATATGATGGAAAATAGACCCGGGGGCAATAGGTTTCACAAGTGGCTTCTCTCAAGAGCATAAGTATTTACAGTGGGTAAACAAATTACTGTTGAGCAATTCACAGAATTGAGCATAGTTATGAGAATATCTAGGTATGATCATGTATATAGGCATCACATCCGAGACAAGTAGACCGACTCCTGCCTGCATCTACTACTATTACTCCACACATCAACCACTATCCAGCATGCATCTAGAGTATTAAGTTCATAAGAATAGAGTAACGCTTTAAGCAAGATGACATGATGTAGAGGGATAAACTCATGCAATATGATATAAACCCCATCTTGTTATCCTCGATGGCAACAATACAATATGTGCCTTGGTGCCCCTGCTGTCACTGGCGAAGGACATCGCAAGATTGAACCCAAAGCTAAGCACTTCTCCCATTGCAAGAAAGATCAATCTAGTAGGCCAAACCAAACTGATAATTCGAAGAGACTTGCAAAGATAACCAATCATACATAAAAGAATTCAGAGAAGATTCAAATATTGTTCATAGATAAACTTAATCATAAACCCACAATTCATCGGTCTCAACAAACACACCGGAAAAGAAGATTACATCGAATAGATCTCCACAAGAGAGGGGGAGAACTTTGTATTGAGATCCAAAAAGAGAGAAGAAGCCATCTAGCTAAAAACTATGGACCGGAAGGTCTGAGGTAAACTACTCACACTTCATCGGAGGGGCTATGGTGTTCATGTAGAAGCCCTCCGTGATCGATGTCCCCTTCGGCGGAGCTCCAGAAAAGGCCCCAAGATGGGATCTTGTGGATACTGAAAGTTACAGCGGTGGAATTAGGGTTTTGGCTCCGTATCTGGTAGTTTCGGGGTACATAGGTATATATAGGAGGAAGGAGTACGTCGGTGGAGCAACAGGGGGGCCACAAGGGTGGAGGGCGCGCCCAGGGGGTAGGCGCGCCCCCTACCTCGTGGCCTCCTGGTTGATGTCTTGACGTAGGGTCCAAGTCCTTTGGATCACGTTCGTTCCGAAAATCACGTTCCCAAAGGTTTCATTCCATTTGGACTCCGTTTGATATTCTTTTTCTGCGTAACTCTGAAATAGGCAAAAAAACAGCAATTGTGGGCTGGGCCTCCGGCTAATAGGTTAGTCCCAAAAATAATATAAAAGTGTATAATAAATCCCAATAATGTCCAAAACAGAATATAATATAGCATGGAACAATCAAAAATTATAGATACGTTGGAGGCGTATCAAGCATCCCCAAGCTTAATTCCTACTCGTCCTCGAGTAGGTAAATGATAAAAACAGAATTTTTGATGTGGAATGCTACTTGGCATAATCTCAATGTAATTCTTCTTAATTATGGTATGAATATTCAGATCCGAAAGGTTCAAGATAAAAGTTCAATATTGACATAAAAATAATAATACTTCAAGCATACTAACTAAGCAATTATGTCGTCTCAAAATAATATGGCCAAAGAAATTTCATCCCTACAAAATCGTATAGTTTAGTCATGCTCCATTTTCGTCACACAAGAATGCTCTCATCATGCACAACCCCGATGACAAGCCAAGCAGTTGTTTCATACTTTAGTAATCTAAAACTTTTTCAACCTTCACGCAATACATGAGCGTGAGCCATGGATATAGCACTATGGGTGGAATAGAATATAATGATGGGGGTTATGTGGAGAAGACAAAAAAGGGAGAAAGTATCACATCAACGAGGCTAATCAATGAGCTATGGAGATGCCCATCAATTGATGTTAATGCAAGGAGTAGGGATTGCCATGCAACGAATGCGCTAGAGCTATAAATATATGAAAGCTCAACAAAAGAAACTAAGTGGGTGTGCATCTAACTTTCTTGCTCATGAAGACCTAGGGCATTTGAGGAAGCCCATTGTTGGAATATACAAGCCAAGTTCCATAATGAAAAGTTACCACTAGTATATGAAAGTGACAAAACAAAAGACTCTCTATCATGAAGATTATGGTGCTACTTTGAAGCACAAGTGTGGTAAAAAGGATAGTAACATTATCCCTTCTCTCTATATCTCTTATTTTTTTGGGCCTTCTTTTTTATGGCCTTTCTCTTTTTTCCTCACTTGGGAAAATGCTCTAGAAAATGATGATCATCACACTTCTATTTATTTACAACTCAATGATTACAATCAATACTAGAACAAAGTATGACTCTATATCAATGCCTCCGGCGGTGTACCGGGATGTGCAATGAACCAAGAGTGACATGTATGAAAGGATTATGAATGGTGGCTTTGCCACAAATACTATGTCAACTACATGATCATGCAAAGCAATATGACAATGATGAACGTGTCATGATAAATGGAACAGTGGAAAGTTGCAAGGCAATATATCTCGGAATGGCTATGGAAATTCCATAATAGGTAGTTATGGTGGTTGTTTTGAGGAAGATATAAGGAGGTTTATGTGTGAAAGAGTGTATCATATCACGGGGTTTGGATGCACCGGCAAAGTTTGCACCAACTCTCAATGTGAGAAAGGGAAATGCACGGTACCGAAGAGGCTAGCAATGATGGAAAGGTGAGAGTGCGTATAATCCATCGACTAAACATTAGTCATAAAGGAATCACATACTTATTGCAAAAATCTACAAGTCATCAAAAACTAAGCACTACGCGCATGCTCCTAGGGGGATAGATTGGTAGGAAAATACCATCCCTCATCCCCGACCGCACTCATAAGGAGGACAGTCAGAGAACACCTCATGTTTCAAATTTGTTACATAACATTTACCATACGTGCGTCCTATGGGACTTGCAAACTTCACCACAAGTATTTTTCAAATTCACAACTAATCAACTAGCACAACTTTGATATCACTACCTCCATGTCTCAAAACAATCATCAAGCATCAAACTTCTCTTAGTATTCAACACACTCATAAGAAAGTTTTTTTACTAGTATTGAATACCTAGCATATTAGGATTATTTAAGTAAGTTACCATGCTATTTAAGACTCTAAAAATAATCTAAGTGAAGCATGAGAGAATAATAGTTTCTATAAAACAAAACCACCACCGTGCTCTAAAAGATATAAGTGAAGTACTAGAGCAAAAACTATATAACTCAAAAGATATAAGTGAAGCACATAGAGTATTCTAATAATTTCCGAATCATGTGTGTATCTCTCAAAATGTGTTTACAGCAAGGATGATTATGTTAAAATAAAAATCAAAGACTCAAATCATACAAGACGCTCCAAGCAAAACACATATCATGTGGTGAATAAAAATATAGCTCCAAGTAAAGTTACCGATGGAAGTGGACGAAAGAGGGGATGCCTTTCGGGGCATCCCAAAGCTTTGGCTTTTAGGTGTCCTTAGATTATCATGGGGTTCCATGGGAATCCCCAAGCTTAGTCTCTTGCCACTTCTTGTTCCATAATCCATCAAAACTTTCACCCAAAACTTGAAAACTTCACAACGCAAAACTTAAAGCAGAAAATCTCATGAGCTCCGTTAGCGAAAGAAAACAAAACACCATTTCAAGGTACTATAATGAACTCATTATTTATTTATATTGGTTTTAAACCTACTGTATTCCAACTTCTCTATGTTTTATAAACTATTTTACTAGACATAGATTCATTAAAATAAGCAAACAACACACGAAAAACAGAATCTGTCAAAAACAGAACGGTCTGTAGTAATCTGTAGCTAACGAAAGATCTGGAACCCCAAAAATTCTAAAATAAATTGCTGGAAGTGTGGAATTTATATATTAATCATCTACAAAAAGAATTAACTAAATAGCACTTTCCAAATAAAAATGGAAGCAATTGTTTTTAGCGCGAAAGTTTCTGTTTTTTACAGCAAGATTAAAAAGATTTTCCCCAAGTGTTCCCAATGGTTCTACTTAGCACAAACACTAATTAAACACAAAAAACACAACCAAAACAGAGGCTAGATAAATTATTTATTGAATAACAGCACGGATAAATATTGGGTTGTCTCCCAACAAGCGCTTTTCTTTAAAGCCTTATAGCTAGGCATAATATTTCAATGATGGTCACATGAAAGACAAGAATTGAAGCACAAAGAGAGCATCATAAAACACGTGACAAACACATCTAAGTCTAACATACTTCCTATGCATAGGCATCTTATAGGCAAACAAATTATCAAGGCAAGCAAAAACTAGCATATGCAAGGAAGCGCAAAGAAACAATAGCAATCTCAACATAACGAGAGGTAATTTAGTAACATGAAAATTTCTATCACCATATTTTCCTCTCTCATAATAATTACATGTAGGATCATAAGTAAATTCAACAAAATAGCTATCATATAAAATATTTTCAACATGATCCACATGCATGCAAAGTTGCCACTCTTCCAAAATAGTGGGATTAACATGAACTAAAGTCATGATCTCTCCAGACCCAATTTTATCAAAAATTTCATAAGATTGAACATTCTCCAAATATGTGGGATCTAACGTTGACACTCTTCCAAACCCACTTTCAATAATATTGAAAACACTATTATCAATCTCATATTAATCATGGGGCTTAAATAAATTTTCAAAATCAAAAGAAGAATCACCCCAATCATGATCATTACAACAAGTAGTAGACATAGAAAAACTAGCATCCCCATGCTTATTGTTTTGCATATTATTGACATCAAGAGAATTTATAGTAAAATCATTGCAATCATGCTTTTTATTCAAAGATCTATCATGAAACACTCCATAAAGTACTTCATCACAATTTTCAGATTCACGAATTTCATGCAAAACTTCATAAAGATAATCTAGTGCACAAAACTCACAAGCAATTGGTTCATCATAATTGGATCCCTTAAAAATATTAGCATGCAGATGAGGATCCATAGATCTTAGGTTCTCTGTTTAGTAATAAATAAACAACTATTCCAACAACACGAGCAAATGAGCCAAGTAAGACATCAAAACAGACGGGAAAGAGGCAAACGGAAAAGCGGGGGCGAATAAAATGACAAGGGTGAAGTGGGGGAGAGGAAAAAGAGAGGCAAATGGTAAATAATGTAATGCGGGAGATATGGGTTTGTGATGGGTACTTGGTATGTCTTGACTTGCAACAGCGCCACAAGTGACTCATTGTCGGGAGTTAAATCTTGACTTGTCTTGCGTGAACCTCCCCGGCAACAGCGCTAGAAATCCTTCTTGCTACCTCTTCAGCACTGTGTTGGTTTTCCCTTGAAGAGAAAAGGGTGATGCAGCAAAGTAGCGTAAGTATTTCCCTTACTTTTTGAGAACCAAGGTATCAATCCAGTAGGAGGCCACACACGAGTCCCTCGCACCTAAACAAACAAATAAATCCTCGCAACCAACGCGATAAGCGGCTGTCAATCCCTACACGGTCACTTACAATAGTGAGATCTGATAGATATGATAAGATAATATTTTTGGTATTTTTTTATAATAAATATGCAAAGTAAAATAAAATGCAATAAAAATAACGAAGTGTTGAAAGATTAATATGATGGAAAATAGACCCGGGGGCCATAGGTTTCACTAGTGGCTTCTCTCAAGAGCATAAGTATTTACGGTGGGTAAACAAATTACTGGTGAGCAATTGACAGAATTGAGCATAGTTTTGAGAATATCTAGGTATGATCATGTATATAGGCATCACATCCGAGACAAGTAGACCGACTCATGCCTGCATCTACTACTATTACTCCACACATCGACCGCTATCCAGCATGCATCTAGAGTATTAAGTTAAAAACAGGGTAACGCTTTAAGCAAGAGGACATGATGTAGAGGGATAAACTCATGCAATATGATATAAACCCTATCTTGTTATCCTCGATGGCAACAATACAATACGTGCCTTGCTGCCCCTACTGTCACTGGGAAAGGACATTGCAAGATTGAACCCAAAGCTAAGCACTTCTCCCATTGCAAGAAAGATCAATCTAGTAGGCCAAACCAAACTCATAATTCAAAGAGACTTGTAAAGATAACCAATCATACATAAAAGAATTCAGAGAAGATTCAAATACTATTCATAGATAAACTTGATCATAAACCCACAATTCATCGGTCTCAGCAAACACACCGCAAAAGAAGATTACATCGAATAGATCTCCACAAGAGAGGGGGAGAACTTTGTATTGAGATCCGAAAAGAGAGAAGAAGCCATCTAGCTAATAACTATGGACCCGAAGGTCTGAGGTAAACTACTCACACTTCATCGGAGGGGCTATAGTGTTGATGTAGAAGCCCTCCGTGATCGATGCCCCCTCCGGCGGAGCTTCGGAAAAGGCCCCAAGATGGGATCTCATGGATACAGAAAGTTACGGCGGTGGAATTTGGGTTTTGGCTCCGTATCTAGTAGTTTGGGGGTACGTAGGTATATATAGGAGGAAGGAGTACGTCGGTGGAGCAACAGGGGGCCCACAAGGGTGGAGGGCGCGCCCAGGGGGGGTAGGCGCGCCCCCTACCTCGTGGCCTCCTGGTTGATGTCTTGACGTAGGGTCCAAGTCCTCTGGATCATGTTCGTTCCGAAAATCACGTTCCCGAAGCTTTCATTCCGTTTGGACTCCGTTTGATATTCTTTTTCTGTGAAACTCTGAAATAGGCAAAAAACAGCAATTCTGGGTTGTGCCTCTGGTTAATAGGTTAGTCCCAAAAATAATATAGAAGTGTATAATAAAGCCCAATAATGTCTGAGGGAGTCCTGGATTAGGGGGTGTTCGGGTAGCCAGACTATACCTTCAGCCGGACTCCTGGACTATGAAGATACAAGATTGAAGACTTCGTCCCGTGTCAGGATGGGACTTTCCTTGGCGTGGAAGGCAAGCTTGGCGATGCGGATATTCAAGATCTCCTACCATTGTAACCGACTTTATGTAACCCTAACCCTATCCGGTGTCTATATAAACCGGAGGGTTGTAGTCCGTAGGCAATCGACTCCATACACAACAATCATACCATAGGCTAGCTTCTAGGGTTTAGCCTCCTTGATCTCGTGGTAGATCTACTCTTGTACTACCCATATCATCAATATTAATCAAGCAGGAGTAGGGTATTACCTCCATCGAGAGGGCCCGAACCTGGGTAAAACAAAGTGTTCCCTGCCTCCTGTTACCATCCGGCCTAGACGCACAGTTCGGGACCCCCTACCCGAGATCCGCCGGTTTTGACACCGACAATGTCCAAAACAGAATATAATATAGCATGGAACAATCAAAAATTATAGATACATTGGAGACGTATCAGCCGACCAAGGGAGGCAGGAGCACGAGGCACGACCGGCATTGGTTTGGGCGGCTGGAGCAAGAAGACCAGAGGTTGAAGAAGCACTACGGCCGTTGGATGGACATCGTATGGTCATTGGAGCTAGAATCGTTCATATTGACTAAGTTGACAAAGCCCTCCGTCCCCATCAACATAGTAGGCCCACAAGTCAGCCTCCCACTATGGTGGGTCCCAGCTAGCAGGGGAGTACTCATTTTTTTGTGTAATAAGGAGGTACTTCCTTGCGTGCGAAGATATAGCTGGTGGGTCCGAGCTGTCAGTGGGGGGAATGTTTTTTCGCAAAATACAGAGGCCCTTCCGGTGGGTCCCAGCTGTCAGGTGGAGGAATCGTTATTTTGCGTGTAATAAGGAGTCATTTCCTTGCGTGCGGCTGTGGACCCAACTGTCATCCTCTCCACTTACAGTCCACTTCTGATGGATGTCGTTCGTTAACCATGCCGCGCCGAGAGCACCAGGGCGGTGGACGACAGCGAGGCCTAGGAAGGGAATGACACGGAGCCAGGGAAAACTTGGTAGTTGTTTCCCACGCGGAGGGGAGTACGAGGGTTTACTGGTTCGTCTATCGTCACTGGAGAATAACATCATGTGTGGGTGATAGAGGGATGGCCAGGCCAGCGATGGGAGTAGGGTGGTGCGGTGAGGCCTGTGCGGCAGCACAACAGGCCACGGGAGGAGGGAGCATGCAGTCCCGCCGTTGCTTGTTTGAGCGGCTGGAGCAGGAAGAGCAAAGATTGAAGAAGCACGATGGCCATTGGATGGACATCCAACAGTCACTGCTCTCGTGTGTTGACTAAATTGACATGGCCTTGCATGTGCGTCGACCGTTTTTTAGGAAAGCCTTAAATCTTGGAAAACAGCATACATCCCATCTTCCATTATTTCTAATAATTTAAAGCCCATTTGCTAATTCTTAAGGTTTTTTTGGAGCCCATATTCTTTTTGTTAGCATTATAGCCCATATTGTGGCCACGCTTAAAAAATTATACAAAATTTTGCATATTTCAGTGCGGTCCAAACTGTTTTTAGTCCCGAAATTTTGAGTCACATTCAAACTGATTTTAAAAATAAATTTATATCAATATAAAATCCAACAAATTGTCCACGCATAAAAATCAATGGAATTTAAAATCTCAAAATGAAAGAAAAGAAATATGAAACTAATTGCCGGTTTGATGTGTTTTAAAAATGTACAGCCCATTTCTCATTACTGATAGGCCATTTTCTAGGCCAGTCGAATGAAGCTCTCCTCGTCTTGAAAGATGTGCGGCCCAACTGGCCTGACAAAGTGACTTACTTGACAAAGCACAAAAAACTGGGCTAGCCATTTTCAGAAAGAAAAAAACTACATGGCTGGTCTTGTGGTAAACATAAAAGAAAAGGTTGTCTAGACAGGCCAGAGTGCCCCGCACAGCCTAGTTGACACCCTACTTCCGTCTCAAAAACAAATTAGATAAATGCCACTCAAAAAAAACTGGGCGAGCTACTGGGTCCCTACTGTCAGCCGCTCGTTGCCTCCTGCTACCTCTTGAGCACTGCGTTGGATTTCCCCAAAGAGGAAGGGATGATGCAGCAGAGTAGCGTAAGTATTTCCCTTAGTTTTTGAGACCCAAGGTATCAATCCAGTAGGATGCTACGCTCGAGTCCCTCGTACCTACACAAAAACAATAGCTCAACGCAACCAACACGCTTAGGGGTTGTCAATCCCTTCACGGTCACTTATGAAAGTGAGATCTGATAGAGATGATAAATAATATTTTTGGTGTTTTTGGTATAGAGATGCAAAGTAAATAAAGAAAAATCAATGCAATAATAAAGTGATGGAGATTGATATGATGAGAAAGAGACCCGGGGGCCATAGGTTTCATCACATCCGAGACAAGTAGACCGAAACGATTATGCATCTACTACTATTACTCCACTCATCGACCGCTATCCAGCATGCATCTAGAGTATTAAGTTAAAAACAGGGCAACGCCTTAAGCAAGATGACATGATGTAGAGGGATAGTTTCATGCAATATGATAAAAAAACCTTCTTGTTATCCTCGATGGCACAATACAATACGTGCCTTGCTTCCCCTTCTGTCACTGGGAAAGGACACTGCAAGATTCAACCCAAAGCTAAGCACTTCTACCATGGCAAGAAAAACAAATCTAGTAGGCCAAACCAAACTGATAATTCGAAGAGACTTGCAAAGATAACTAATCATACATAAAAGAATTCAGAGAAGATTCAAATATTATTCATAGATAGACTAGATCATAAACCCACAATTCATCGGTCTCAACAAACACACCGCAAAAAGAAGATTACATCGAATAGATCTCCACGAGAGAGGGGGAGAACATTGTATTGAGCTCCAAAAAGAGAGAAGAAGCCATCTAGCTACTAGTTATGGACCCGTAGGTCTGAAGTAAACTACTCACACTTCATCGGAGGGGCTTGGATGATGATGTAGAAACCCTCCGTGATCGATGCCCCCTCCGGCGGAGCTCCGGAACAGGCCCCAAGATGGGATCTCGTGGATAGAGAAAGTTGTGGTGGTGGAATTTGGTTTTTGGCTCTGTCCCCGATCGTTTGGGGGTACGTGGATATATATATAGGAGGAAGAAGTACGTCGGTGGAGCTTCAAGGGGCCCACGAGGCAGGGGGCGCACCCTAAGGGGGGGTGCCCCCTACCCTCGTGACCACCTCATGGCTTTCTTGACGGAGGGTCCAAGTCTCCTGGATCTTATCGGATGAGAAAATCACGTTTCCGAAGGTTTCATTCTGTTTGGACTTCGTTTGATATTCCTTTTCTTCGAAACCCTAAAACAGGCAAAAAACAACAATTCTGGGCTGGGCCTCTGGTTAATAGGTTAGTCCCAAAAATAATATAAAAGTGGAAAATAAAGCCCAATAATGTCTAAAACAGTAGATAATATAGCATGGAGCAATCAAAAATTATAGATACATTGGAGACGTATCAAGCATCCCCAAGCTTAATTCCTGCTCGTCCTCGAGTAGGTAAATGATAAAAACAGAATTTTTGATGCGGAGTGCTACTTGGGATAATTTTAATGTAATTCTTCTTAATTGTGGTATGAATATTCAGATCCGAAAGATTCAAGACAAAAGTTCATATCGACATAAAAAATGATAATACTTCAAGCATACTAACTAAGCAATTATGTCTTCTCAAAATAACATGGCCAAAGAAAGTTCATCCCTAAAAAATCATATGGTTTAGTCATGTTTCATTTTTGTCACACAAGAATGCTATCATCATGCACAACCCCGATGAAAAGCCAAGCAATTGTTTCATACTTTAGTAATCTCAAACCTATAAACTTTCACGCAATATATGAGCGCGAGCCATGGACATAGCACTATGGGTGGAATAGAATATAATGGAGGGGGGTTATGTGGAGAAGACAAAAAAGGAGATAGTCTCACATCAACGAGGCTAATCAATGGGCTATGGAGATGCTCACTGATTGATGTTAATGCAAGGAGTAGGGATTGCCATGCAATGGATGCACTAGAGCTATAAATGTATGAAAGCTCAACAAAAGAAACTAGTGGGTGTGCATCGAACTTGCTTGGTCACAAAGACCTAGGGCACTTGAGGAGGCCCATTGTTGGAATATACAAGCCAAGTTTAAAATGAAAAATTCCCACTAGTATATGAAAGTGATAACATGAGAGGCTCTCTACTATGAAGATCATGGTGCTACTTTGAAGCACAAGTGTGGTAAAAGGATAGTAACATTGTCCCTTCTCTCATTTTCTCTCATTTTTTTGGGCCTTCTCTTTTTTATGGCCTTTCTCTTTTTTTGGGCCTTATCTTTTTTATGGCCTTTTTTTATTCCTCACTTAGGACAATGCTCTAATAATGATGGTCATCACACTTCTATTTATTTACAACTCAATGATTACAACCCGATACTAGAACAAAGATGACTCTATATGAATGCCTCCGGCGGTGTTCCGGAATGCAATGAACCAAGAGTGACATGTATGAAAGAATTATGAATGGTGGATTTTCCACAAATACTATGTCAACTACATGATCATGCTAAGCAATATGACAATGATGAGTGTGTCATGATGAACGTAATGATGGAAAGTTGCATGGCAATATATCTCAGAATGGCTATGGAAATGCCATAATAGGTAGGTATGGTGGCTGTTTTGAGGAAGATATAAGGAGGTTTATGTGTGGAAGAGTGTATCATATCATGGGGTTTGGATGCACCGGCGAAGTTTGCGCCAACTCTCAATGTGAGAAAGGGCAATGCACGGTACCGAAGAGGCAAGCAAGGATGGAAGGGTGAGAGTGCGTATAATCCATGGACTCAACATTAGTCATAAAGAACTGACATACTTATTGCAAAAATCTACAAGTCATCAAAAACCTCGGCACTACGCGCATGCTCCTAGGGTGATAGATTGGTAGGAAAAGACCATCGCTTGTCCCCGACCGCCACTCATAAGGAAGACAATCAAATAACACCTCATGTTTCAAATTTGTTGCATAACGTTTACCATACGTGCATGCTACGGGACTTGCAAACCTCAACACAAGTATTTCTCAATTTCGCAACTACTCAACTAGCATGACTTTGATATTATTACCTCCATATCTCAAAACAATCATCAAGCATCAAACTTTTCTTAGTAATCAACACACTCATAAGTTTTATTATTAATATTGCATACCAAGCATATTAGGATTTTAAGAAAATTACCATGCTATTATGACTCTCAAAATAATCTAAGTGAAGCATGAGAGATCAATAGTTTCTATAAAACAAATCCACCACCGTGCTCTAAAAGATATAAGTGAAGCACTTGAGCAAATCTATAAAGCTCAAAAGATATAAGTGAAGCACATAGAGTATTCTATCAAATTCCAAATCATGTATGGTTCTCTCAAAAGGTGTGTACAGAAAGGTTGATTGTGGTAAACTAATAAGCAAAGACTCAAATCATAAAAGACGCTCCAAGCAAAACACATATCATGTGGTGAATAAAAATATAGCTCCAAGTAAAGTTGCCGATAGAAGTAGACGAAAGAGGGTATGCCTTCCGGGGCATCCCCAAACTTTGGCTTTTAGGTGTCCTTAGATTATCTTGGGGGTGCCATGGGCATCCCCAAGCTTAGTCTCTTTCCACTTCTTGTTCCATAATCCATCAAATCTTTACCCAAAACTTGAAAACTTCACAACACAAAACTTAAAGTAGAAAATCTCGTGAGCTCCGTTAGCGAAAGAAAACAAAAGACCAATTCAAGGTACTGTAATGAACTCATTGTTTATTTATATTGGTGTTATACCTACTGTATTCCAACTTCTCTTTGAATTATAAACTATTTTACTAGCCATAGATTCATCAAAATAAGCAAACAACACACGGAAAACAGAATCTATCAAAAACAGAACAGTCTGTAGTAATATGTATCTAGCTCAAGATCTGGAACCCCAAAAATTCGAAAATAAATTGCTGGACGTGAGGAATTTATCTATTAATCATCTTCAAAAATAATTAACTAAATATCACTTTCCAAATGAAAATGACAGCAGTTCTCGTGAGCGCTAAAGTTTCTGTTTTTTACAGCAAGTTCAACAAGACTTTCCCTAAGTCTTCCCAACGGTTCTACCTGGCAAAAACACTAATTAAACACAAAAAACACAACCAAAACAGAGGCTAAATAATTTATTTATTACCAAACAGGAGCAAAAAGCAAGGAATAAAAATAAAATTGGGTTTCCTCCCAACAAGCGCTATCGTTTAACGCCCCTAGCTAGGCATAACAAGCAAGAATAGATCTAGGTATTGCCATCTTTGGTAGGCAATCCATAAGTGGCTCTCATGATAGATTCATATGGTAATTTTATTTTCTTTCTAGGAAAGTGTTCCATTCCCTTTTTAATGGAAATTGGAATCTAATATTCCCTTCCTTCATATCAATAATTGCACCAACCGTTCTAAGGAAAGGTCTACCAAGAATAATAGGGCAAGAAGGATTGCAATCTATATCAAGAACGATAAAATCTACAGGCACATAATTCCTATTTGCAACAATAAGAGCATCATTAATTCTTCCCATAGGTTTCTTAATAGTGGAATCCGCAAGATGCAAATTAAAGAGCAATCATCAAAATCACGGAAATCTAGTAAATCACACAAAGTTTTGGGAATAGTAGAGACACTAGCACCCAAATCACACAAAGCATAAAACTCATAATTTTGAATTTTAATTTTAGTAGTTGGTTCCCACTCATCATAAAGTTTTTTAGGCATAGAAACTTCCAATTCAAGTTTTCCTTCATAAGATTGCATCAAGGCATCAACGATATGTTTAGTAAACGCTTTTATTTTGACTATAAGCGTGAGGAGATTTTAGCACGGATTGCAACAAGGAAATACAATCAATCAAAGAGCAATTTTCATAGTTAAATTCCTTGAAATCCGTAATAGTGTGTTTAGCAACATCTAGGGTTTTAATTTCTTCAATCCCACTTTTATCAAATTTAGCATCAAGATCAACAAATTCCGAATTCTTAGAACGCCTTCTAGGTAAAGGTGGATCATAATGAGTCCCATCATTATCAAGATTCATATTGCAAATCAAAGATTTAATAGGGGACACATCAATAACTTTTAGATCTTCATCATTATTTTCATAGGAACTAGAAGAACACACTTTTATAAAGGCATCTTTCTTAGCACGCATCCTAGCGGTTCTTTCTTTGCACTTGCAAACGGAAATTCTCATGGATTTGAGAGACTCATTGATATCATGTTTAGGTGGAATAGATCTAAGTTTCAAAGAATCAACATCAAGAGGAATTCTATCAACGTTCCTAGCCAAATCATCAATCTTTAGCAATTTTTCTTCAATCATAGCATTAAAATTCTTTTGCAAAGAAATAAATTCTTTAATATTAGATTCAAAATCAGAGGGCATCTTATTATAATTTCCATAAGAATTGTTGTAGGAATTACCATAATTATTAGAGGGATTACTAGGATAAGGCCTAGGATTGAAATTTCCTCTATACGCGTTGTTACCAAAATTGTTCCTGCCAACAAAATTCACATCCATAGATTCATTATTATTCTCAATCAAAGTAGACAAGGGCACATCATTAGGATCAGAATAAACACTCTTATTAGCAAATAATTTCATAAGTTCATCCATCTTTCCACTCAAAACATTAATTTCTTCTTTCGCATGCACCTTTTTAGTAGATCTTTCAGTATGCCATTGAGAATAATTAACCATAATATTATCTAGGAGTTTAGTAGCTTCTCCTAAAGTGATTTCCATAAAAGTGCCTCCCGCGGCCGAATCTAAAATATTTCTAGAAGCAAAATTCAATCTCGCATAAAAATTCTGAACAATCATCCACAAATTTAAACCATGAGTAGGGCAATTACGTATCATTAATTTCATTCTCTCCCAAGCTTGTGCAACATGTTCATGATCAAGTTGTTTAAAATTCATAATATCATTTCTAAGAGAGATGATCTTAGCGGGAGGAAAATATTTAGAGATAAAAGCATCTTTGCACTTGTTCCATGAATCAATACTATTTTTAGGCAAAGACAAAAACCAAGCTTTAGCACGAACTCTAAGCGAAAAAGGAAATAGATTCAATTTAACAATATCATTATCGACATATTTCTTCTTTTGCATGTCACACAAATCAACGAAGCTATTAAGATGGGTTGCGGCATCTTCACTAGGAAGGCCGGAGAACGGATCTTTCATGATGAGATTCAACAAAGTAGTATTAATTTCACAAGATTCAACATCGGTAAGAGGAGCAATCGGAGTGCTAAGGAAATCATTATTGTTGGTATTGGTGAAGTCACACAATTTAGTATTATCTTGAGCCATCGCGACAAACAAGAAAACTAACACACGAGCAAAAAAGCAAACGGGGAAAAGAGGCAAACGGAGAAAGAGAGGGAGGATAGAGAGAGAGGGCGAATAAAACGGCAAAGGTGAAGTGGGGGAGAGGAAAACGAGAGGTAAATGGCAAATAATGTAATGCGGGTGATAGGGATTGTGATGGGTACTTGGTATGTTGACTTTTGCGCAGATTCCTCGGCAACGGCGCCAGAAATTCTTCTTGCTACCTCTTGAGCACTGCGTTGGATTTCCCCGAAGAGGAAGGGATGATGCAGCAGAGTAGCGTAAGTATTTCCCTCAGTTTTTTAGAACCAAGGTATCAATCCAGTAGGAGGCTACACTCGACTCCCTCATACCTACACAAAAACAATAGTTCAACGCAACCAACGCGCTTAGGGGTTGTCAATCCCTTCATGGTCACTTACGAAAGTGACATCTGATAGAGATGATAAATAACAGTTTTGGTGTTTTTGGTATAGAGATGCAAAGTAAATAAAGTAAAACCAAAGCAATAATAAAGTGATGGAGATTGATATGATGAGAAAGAGACCCGGGGGCATAGGTTTCACCAGTGGCTTCTCTCAAGAGCATAAGTATTCTACGGTCGGTGAACAAATTACTGTTGAGAAATTGACAGAATTGAGCATAGTTATGAGAATATCTAGGTATGATCATGTATACACTACAAGGAAAAGGGCTATAGATAGGATTGATACTAATGGCGCACCATGGAAGCCGCGCCACTACTATATACTAATGGTGCACCGGTTGGTGATGCGCCATTAGTGTGGAAGACACTAATGGCGCACCAGAAACAGGGTGCGCCACTAGTATTAATTTTTTTCCATTTTTCCATACATACTAATGGCGCATCAGGTCGAAGTGCGCCATTACTAGTTCTAAGTAGTAATGGCGCACCAAGCAGACAGTGCGCCATTACTGTAAAAAAAATTTCTTTTTTTTTTGAAAAACTACTAATGGCGCATCGTTTCATAGTGCGCCATTACTAGTTTAAACTAGTAATGGCGCACTATTACCCGGTGCGCCATTAGTATATATATATATTTTACTTTTTTGCAAAACTACTAATGGCGCACCACCTGCAGGTGCGCCATTAGTAACCAGGGTTACTAATGGCGCATTTGCTGGTGGTGCGCCATTAGTAACCTGGGACCCCAACAAGATATTTTGGACAGCCCCACACCTACCCACTCACTTTCCCCACTTCATTCCCTCCACCTCCTTCTCCAAGCTTTCGGCCATCTCCTCCTCCTCACCTCATTTCCACCATAGATTCATCAAAATTAAGTGGTGAAATTACCTTTTTTGATAGGTAAGTAAGGGGAAAGCTATCTTCATGATGTAGATCTACTTTTTTTCTCCCTTGCTCGCTCCAACAACGTGCACATGCACTTTTTGTGGCCTAGCTAGATCTATGTATGTTTGTGGTGTTGCATGTGTTTGTGGTGTTGCATATATGTTTGTGTTTGAAGGTACCGGTATTTGAAATGCGATAGTTGCCAATATTTTGCCGGAATGTTTTGATTCATTTCCGTTTCGGCGAGAATTTTGGCACTATGCATTCTTTTTGGTCCTATTTTTAGGGAAGGTCATGCCAAATTTTTTCTTGGCTCTAAAATATCGTTTTGCTCTACCCCGCAGGCGACCATGGTCCGCACGATGACTGAAGGCATCGTGAATAGGTTTTTGAGCTCCGCGAAGGCCGAGATGCTTCAAAAGAACGAGACAGAGATAAGATGTCCGTGTCGAAGACGCAAGCTGAAGAGCCTTATTGCGGACCCAGATTCCGGGCAGGTGCGGGACCACCTGCTCTTGCGTGGTTTCATGGAAGGCTATCAGTGGCAAGGTGATGAAGATGACTATGAACTCGTCCATGGGGGCCGGGCAAGAAATGAGGAAGGGCAACAAGACAAGTACCACCGCGGCGAGGGCGGGCGAGAAGACGAAGAATCTCCAGTACATGATCACGACGGTGATGCTGTACACAGTCATCATGTAGAAGATGTCGTACATGATGATGAGGAAGATCAAGACGAAGGGCATGATCATGAAGATGAAGATGCCGGAGCAGACGA
Organism: Triticum urartu; assembly: GCF_003073215.2. Lineage (NCBI taxonomy): Eukaryota > Viridiplantae > Streptophyta > Magnoliopsida > Poales > Poaceae > Triticum > Triticum urartu. Next base: position 421,526,899 of record NC_053027.1, read on the forward strand.
CGATGGAGGCTGGGTGCAGGACCCTCATATTCAAGAGCTGCTTCTCAAGCAGACAGATAACGCAAGAGCTACCGCCCGAGAGAAAGCCAAGATGGATCAACTGGAGATAGACGCGGTTACTCCATTGTATGAAGGATGCAGGCCTGAGGATACCCGCCTGAATGTAACGCTCATGGCTCTGGAGATGAAGGTAAAACACAAAATGACCGTCGCATGCTTCGACGAGAACATGTCATTCTGGCACGAACGTCTTCCCAAGGGGAACAAGTGCCCGACCAGTTTCGAGGAGGCGAAGAAAATCGTGTGTCCTCTGGATTTACCGCACGTGAAATACCATGTGTGGATGAACAATTGTATCATTTATCGGGACGAGCACGCGGAGTCTACCATATGTCTGGTGTGCGGCGTCACTCGATACAAGAAGAGGAAGAAAGCTCCTCGAAAATCGGTGTGGTACTTTCCGATCACTCCTCGTCTGCAGCGGTATTTCGCGGACCCTAAGGTAGCAAAGCTCCTGCTTGGCACGCGGATAGGGAGGAGAAGAAGCGGGAAGATGACGGAAATGATCCGGAGATAAATAAAAAAGACAAGATGCTGAGTCACCCTAAGGATGCGAGCCAGTGGCAAGCGTTGAACTTCGAATACCCAGAATTTGGGAAGGATCCAAGGAACATCGTGCTGGGCGCGAGCACCGATGGAGTCAATCCGTTTGGCAGCCAGAGAAGCACACATAGCACCTGGCCTGTGTTTGTGTGGATGTACAACCTTCCCCCCTGGTTGTGCATGAAGAGGAAGTACATTCACATGAGTATGCTAATTGAAGGGCCGAAACAACCAGGGAACGACATCAATCTGTATCTGGGGCTGCTGAATGAGGAGCTAGACACGCTGTGGAAAACGCCAGCCAATACGTGGGATGCCGCAGAGAAAGAATATTTCCCTATGAGAGCCGCACTGCTCACGACGGTGCACGACTATCTCGGTTACGGATATCTCGCGGGCCAGGTAGTCCACGGATTTTTTGGATGCGTAAGGTGCATGGATGACACAACGTATCTCCAGCTAGATAGAGATCTCGGGTCTTCGAAAACCGTGTTCATGGGACATCGAAGGTGGCTTCGCGACGATGACCCGTGGACGAAATGCAAGGATCTTTTCGATGGTGAAACCGAACCCCGAAAACGCCCGTGTACGAGGAGCGGCGAGGAAATAGACGAGCTGTTGAAAAATTGGAAAGACTGCCCACTGCCGGGAAAGAAGCAAAAGGTGCCAGAGCCGAGAAAGAAGCGAAAGGCGCCAGAGCCGCTGCTGAAGGTATGGAAAACGAGGTCTGTTTTCTGGGACTTGCCGTACTGGAAGATCCACCGTGTGCCTCGCAGCCTTGATGTCATGCATATCACGAAGAATGTGTGTGAGAGTCTGCTTGGTACCCTGCTCAACATGCCAGAGAGGACCAAAGATGGGCCGAAAGCAAGGGCAGACTTGAAATCAATGGGCATCAGGCAGGAGCTTCACGCTAATGATGATGATGATGATGATGATGACGATGAGGCGAAGCAGGACACAGAAAGTCGTCGCAAAGGCAAAAAGGCCAAGAAGACCGGAAATGATTACCCTCCCGCGTGCTTCACTCTAAGTCAGGAGGAGATCGAGCAGTTTTTCATCTGCCTCCTAGGAGTAAAACTTCCTTACAGTTACGTGGGAAGATAAGCAGATACCTAGACCCAGCGAAGCAGATGTTCAGCGGGATGAAGTCTCATGACTGTCACGTGCTGATGACGTAGATACTTCCAGTTGCAATCTGTGGCATCATGGACGCGCACGTCCGTGAAACACTATTTGGCCTATGCAACTTTTTTGACGTCATCTCTCGGAAGTCGATTGGCGTGAGGCAACTCAGAAGGCTACAGGAAGAGATCGTGGTGGTACTATGCGAGCTTGAGATGTACTTCCCGCCCGCATTCTTCGACGTTATGGTGCATCTGCTGGTCCATATCATGGAGGATATCATCCAACTCGGGCCGATGTTCCTGCACAGCATGATGCCATTCGAAAGGATGAATGGTGTCATCAAAGGATACGTTCGCAACATGTCACGTCCAGACGGAAGTATAGCCAGGGGCTTTCTGACCGAAGAGTGCATCTCCTACTGCACGAATTATCTAGGCATCGAGAACCCTGTTGGTCTGCCCGTCAACAGGCACCTCGGCAGGCTCGCTGGATGGGGTCACCGTGAGGGTCGCCGCGAAATGCATGTCGACTTCGAGGGTCGACTCGCCGACTTTGAAAGAGCAAACCTAGTCGCGCTACAACACATAGACGTGGTCGATCCTTGGGTGGTAGAGCACAAAACCTTTATTGAGAAGACGTACAATGACCGAGGCCAACAGAGGACGGACGGAGATATACTCAAAGAGCACAACTCATGTTTCACGCGTTGGTTCAAGCAGAAGCTTCTGTCGTACCCTTTACATGAAGATTCTTTCGCGGAAGAACAACTCATATTCGCCTTGTCACAGGGCGCCGAGCACAACCTGATGACCTATGAGGCGTACGATATCAACGGCCACACATTCTACACCGAGGACAAGGACATGAAGAGCGATGGTTATCAGAACTCCGGGGTAACGATGGAATCCTACAGCGGTAACGACAAGGACAGATACTACGGAAGGATCGAGGAAATTTGGGAGCTGAGCTATGCTGGAGAGAAGGTCCCGATGTTCCCTGTCAGATGGGCCAAGAGCGTCCTAAAAGAAGACCGGTATTTCACCACCATGGTTATACCCGAAGCCAAATCCAAGACCGCGGGCGCAAACGTCACCGCGAAAAATGAGCCATGGGTACTGGCTTCCCAAGTGGACCAATGCTTCTTCATTACCGACCCGTCAAAGCCCAGTCGTGTTGTTGTGAGGACAGGCAAAAGGAAGATCATCGGAATGGATGGAGTAGCCAATGAGCAAGACTTCGACAAGTACGGCGACCCGAAGATCGAACATGACGACGACGATGAAGTAGCAGCACACACCACAAGAAGAAGCAGGACCACCCTACCTAAAGGACGTCCGTTCCACAGAAGAACTCCATTTGCGAAAAAGAAGGGCAAGAAGATTGTGAACATATAGCTAGCTAAGATCGATTGTATTTAAATCGTAGTCTTCATTTCTCGATTGTATTTCATGGGCACTTTTTCATATCATGAATATTTTTAAATTTCATGGGCACTTTTTGAATTCATGAGGACAATTGATCTCGATCCCCCTCCATCTCGATCTCGATTCCCCCTCCATCTCGATCTCGATCCCCCTCCATCTCGATCCCACCCGCACCCTCCCCCGCTCCACTGCCGCCAACGGGCACCCCCCGCACCCTCCCCCGCTCCACCGCTGCCGCTGATGATATTTTCAAGTAACAAATTTGAACATATTTTTTAAAAAATTATTACTGCTTTTATAAAAAATTATTACTGTTATGATTAAAAAAAATTCTAATGGCGCACCGAGGGGTGGTGCACCATTAGAATAGTCGTACTTATGGCGCACGAGGGGGTGGTGCGCCATTAGAAAGCTTCCCCCACACTAAATTCTAATGGCGCACCGAGGGGTGGTGCGCCATTAGAATAGTCGTACTTATGGCGCACGAGGGGTGGTGCGCCATTAGAAAGCTTCCCCCCACACTAAATCCCCAATCTCTCTAATCTCTCCCCTGTCTCATCGATCTCACCCGCTGCCACCCGGCCGTGTTCGCCGTCCCCCTTGCCGCCCCCCTCGCCTCGTTCGCCGTCCCCAAGCAGCATGGCCAGTCTAGACCAGGGAGGAGTGCCCCACGCACCCACCCGACCGCGCCGCCGCCTCGTCTCCTCCCACCTCTCGCCCCTCCGGCCGGATCGGCGGAACCCCCTCCCCCGCCTCTCGCCGCCTTCCTGCACGGCCCACTCCGACCTCGCTGTCCCCGAGCAACAGCAGCAGCAGTAGCGCTCCGCCCCCTCGCACTAGCCTAGGGCTTCCGCTCAGGTATCGCCCCCTGTGACCTTGGCCACTTCGTTTCCTCCCGGTAGAGCAGAGATTCTACTGCTTGTCTTGTGTTTTTCTGGGTTGTTGCGTGCGTGCGAGAGAGGAGAGGCGGGGATGGCTGGGCTGGGTGGGAACCCATCTCGGCGAGTGGAGGAAATCTGAGAGAACACGGAGTAGTCTGTCAGATGTACTGTAGAATTGACTTCGTTTGGGCCGTGTTCATGATAGATTGTGGTAGCATATAGCTTTCGGTTTGGACCCTGTCACCAGTCGGACTGCCCTGGTCTATGTACTGGAGATTTCTAAGGTAGATTCTTTTGTTCATCATAGTATAAAATGTTCTGGGTATCCCTGTCAAGGTTCCTAGATCAGCCCCTTGTGTGGCCTATTTGATTTGTAAAACTGTTGATGCTACTCCAAACATATTCTGCTACTGCTGCTTGTTTTTTCACAGTTCTCCCAGTGAACTTACTAGCATTTTATGCTACTGCATGATTACTAGCATTGGGTAGCACCAGTAAACCTTATTTCGTGTATATTCACCTAGGTTACATCACCACAGCTCTATTTAAATCTCATTGCCGAAATTATATCTAGCAAATATCATCTCTGGCACTGCTTGTGCTTGTATGTGTTTGTAAATTGAAAAGCTGGAGTAGAACAAGTCCATGCATCACAATCTATCATAATCTATTCCCCAAGCTATCACAATCTATCATAATTTATGTGTCCAGCTATCATAATTTGATTAATTCCATAAATTTGTATGACCACAGATTTAGAAAATTTTTAGAGATTTGTATGACCAAAGATACAGTTCAGATTTGATTAGTTCCATAAATTTGTATGACCAAATATATATTTCAGATTTGTATAGTTTCAGAGATTTGTATGACCAAAGATGCAGTTCAGATTTGAATTGTTTCAGAAATTGGCATGACCAAAGATGCTATTGTATATAAATGGGCTGCTGTAGAACTGTTCTTCATATTTACAGTGCTGTTGTATAGAAATATGCTAAATTTTCTGCTCTGATTGTTGCTCAAAGAAATTTAGCAAAAAAAATGGGGTCCCAGGAGACGCCGCTGCTGCTTGAGGCCCTTGAGAGGCCCTTCGTGTCGTGATGATTTTGCAGGTACCCCGAGAGGCCCTTGAGTTTGCCGGAATGTCGATTAACTTCCGTTCCGGCAAATTCGGGTACTCCATATGTCCTATTTTCAGCAAAGGTCATGCTGAAATTTTCCGTGAATTTTAGCATGACTTTGCTAAAAATCGGACACATGAGGTACTTGCTACTAATGCATGGGCCGGGGTATCTTAGTACTTAATTAAGTAGGATCAACTGCCCTTTATTCTTGCTGTATTAAACCATAGGTGGCAATAGAGCCAAGTGATTAGTGCCAAGTGATTACGCCCAACCTAGGGTGCCTCGGCATCGATAAACCCTAAATGATGAAAACTTAACTTGGCTGCCCCGGATGCCTCGGTGTCGATGAGAACCTAAATGATGTACGCTTAGGCTTTTAGGGTGCCTCGGCGTCGACAAACCCTAAATGATGAAAGCTCAGGCTTTTAGGGTGCCTCGGTGTCGACAAACCCTAAATGATGAGACCATGATATTATTCCTTGACAATAACCAACTTTTTGACCAAACTTTTTTCCTATTTAGAGCAAAACATGGCCCACAACGATGAGGCCGGTGGTTTGGGCGGCAAGCAATTCTGGGAGCTGTCCCAGGATATGTCGTCATCATCATCGGACGATGAAAGTCTCCCGGCGGAGTGCGACTGGTGCCACAACGATCGAGGTCTGTGCGACATGCCTCACCTGGACGATGATCGGCGCTTCAGCATTAAGCTCGAGGAGACCTTCGAAGTTGAAACGGTACACAACGACGACAAGTGTTATTTTCATAATTAAGCATGACTTCAACTATTTCAACATGTAATTTTCATCTTTTACAATTCGAGTATAGCTTATCCCATGCCATGCAAGACGCTATGTCTTGGAGAGGATGGATTTTGAAGACCATGAAATTTCTGAAACAAAGAAAATTCACCTAAGGACTCATCACGATGTGGACTTTGAAGTAAATATATATAATTCTGAGAGCGTAACCCATTTTGGTTGCAAAAATTGGGAAGCATTTTGCAAGATGTATGGTTTTGATGAGGGTATGCTTATAACCATGGATCTTGGTAATCCTGACATCAACCAAGACTATATGGACATTTGGGTCCTTGTTGATACGCCTCCAGTTCTACCGCTATGTGAGTTTCTCAAACATAGTTATTAGCTAATTTATATTGTTTATTTCAAAATAGTTGACAGCTTATTTCCATTGACAACTTATTTTTATTGTTCAAAGAATGTGCGGGAGATGGTACACAAAACCCACTACACCGATGGCTCCAAATTAACAACTTACAAGGAGAAAAATCATTTGGTCGGATTTTGTACTGACATTGAGAATTACAATATCTACAATCAAACTCCTCAACATTATGGTAAATACGTGCCACTAGTGCATGTGTTCAACTACGGTAACTACCATGGAGATACCCTGGTAAGATTTTTACTATTACGACATCCGTGCATCTTTTGCATACTTCTAAAACTAGTACATCATTGCTAACTATGAAGTTATTACCATGTTTTTCAACACATAATCCCAGAGAATTGTGTGCCTCATATGATGTATCTGAAAGGTAGTGTTAATGTTTTGAACATACAGCCAGGTCGTCCTACGAATCTCAACTGTCCATACGAGATTTCTAAAAGAAGTGGAGACATGAAAATCAAAGGATGGAAAAAATGTGTGGACAGTCGTAAGGAGCTTCTTGGAAGCAAAAGAAGCGAAGCGCAAGAATTGGAGATAGGATGTTCTCCATTCTCCATTATGGAGAGTCAGGGTCTATATTGTTTTATGCTATTTTAGCTTAAATAGGGTATTTAGGTCCTGCCTAATACTGATGATCATGTGCTAAGAACAATTTAGGGTTGGTTCGAAGACTATCAAGATGATGATCGTATGACTTGTTATGAATAACGAGTAGAAGTTGTATGATGATGATTAGTAGGACTTGTTAGGATTAGTATTACTTCCGACGAACTCGATACTCGCGGTCTTGAGACTTGTAATGTTTTATCTTTGTTCGGTCTTTTGAATTCGGAGACTAATATGATGAATTGTGTTCGGAGACTAATCTTCTATTGTATTCGATGAATCTGATGTTGCTGTGTGCTGCTGTCTATATTCTGTCCAATAGTATATTTTGTAACTTGTGCAAAAATCAGAAAAGCAAAAAAAAAACCTAATATTCATACTAATGGCGCACCACACAAGACACTAATGGCACTGTGATCATCACACTAATGGCGCATTAACTGCTAGTGCGCCATTAGAATGCCAAAGCACATGGGTACATATGGCCCCCTGGGAGGCATTCTAATGGCGCACTGCAGGCTATACTAATGGCGCACTACGTGGTGCACCATTAGAACACCAGGTACTAATGGCGCACCGGTGGTGCGCCATTAGAATTTAATTCTAATGGCGGGATGCCAGTGGCGCACCAGTAGTGCGCCATTAGAAGGCAAATTCGGTGCGCCACTAGCATGCCTTTTCCTAGTAGTGATATAGGCATCACGTCCGAGACAAGTAGACCGAAACGATTCTGCATCTACTACTATTACTCCACTCATCGACCGCTATCCAGCATGCATCTAGAGTATTAAGTTCAAAACAGAGTAATGCCTTAAGCCAGATGACATGATGTAGAGGGATAGTTTCATGCAATTTGATAAAAACCCCATCTTGTTATCCTCGATGGCAACAATACAATACGTGCCTTGCTGCCCCTTCTGTCACTGGGAAAGGACACCGCAAGATTGAACCCAAAGCTAAGCACTTCTCCCATGGCAAGAAAAACCAATTTAGTAGGCCAAACCAAACTGATAATTTGAAGAGACTTGCAAAGATAACTAATCATACATAAAAGAATTCAGAGAAGATTCAAATATTATTCATAGATAGACTTGATCATAAACCCACAATTCATCGGTCTCAACAAACACACCGCAAAAAGAGGATTACATCGCATAAATCTCCATCTGAGGGGGGGAGAACATTGTATTGAGATCCAAAAAGAGAGAAGAAGACATCTAGCTACTAGCTATGGACCCGTAGGCCTGAAGTAAACTACTCACACTTCATTGGAGGGGCTTGGATGATGATGTAGAAGCCCTCCGAGATCGATGCCCCCTCCGGCGGAGCTCCGGAACATGCCCCAAGATGGGATCTCGTGGATACATAAAGTTGCGGTGGTGGAATTAGGTTTTTGGCTCTGTCCCCGATCATTTGGGGGTACGTGGATATATATAGGAGGAAGAAGTACGTCGGTGGAGCTTTGAGGGGCCCACGAGGCAGGGGGCGCGCCCTAGGGGGGGCGCCCCCTACCCTCGTGACCACCTCATGGCTTTCTTGACGGAGGGTCCAAGTCTCTTGGATCTTATCTGATGAGAAAATCACGTTTCCGAAGGTTTCATTCTGTTTGGACTCCATTTGATATTCCTTTTCTTTGAAACCCTAAAACAGGCAAAAAACAGCAATTCTGGACTGGGACTCCGGTTAATAGGTTAGTCCCAAAATTAATATAAAAGTGGAAAATAAAGCCCAATAATGTCTAAAACAGTAGATAATATAGCATGGAGCAATCAAAAATTATTGATACATTGGAGATGTATCACCTCTTCATGCACCATGGTAACCGTCCATCACCTCTTTGCCTTTCCCTCTCGATTTGGAACTACAGACGCACGCTCTTCCTCCCTCCTCCATTTTCCTTCACCATTCCTTCTGCCATTGTTCGATCGTCTTCTCCATGGACCGAACAGGCCGGAAACGACCCCGTTATTCTTGCCTTGATCTGAAAGATGATGTGGTGGAGGAACTCATTGACCGATACGACGTCATCACCTCGGCTAGCATGGAAGGTTCGTTCAAGACCATTCTCGACTCAAAGAATAACATCATTACAAGGAACCCAAGGGTCCAGGAGAGGTTTGATCTCCCCTATCTTCTTTGTCATGACCCTGTTGACTGGCACGCGGACGACGGAGGCCTGGCCTTGTGCAAGTTGATGCCGCTTGATAATGATACATGTGATGTTAAGATCCCATCGCTTGAGGGTAAGGCTTGGGCAGGCGCAAATGGAGATTGGGTTGTTTATATTGCATACAACTACGAGTGGGAACTTGTGAATGTGTACACTTGTCACCGTGTTCCACTTCCAAAAATATCAGAATGCCCATAGGTTGAGCACACCGGTATTCTACGTATGTTCAACTACGATCATGGTGACTGTCGTGTACGGAAGATAGCAATTTATCAAGTTCCTGACCGCTCTTGGAATTACACGAACTATGAAGTTGTTGGTATCTTCGACAAGCTTGTTGCCGTCTTTACTTCCACGCCTCGATGGATATTCCTCAAAAATCAATTTCTGTACACGGATGAGTACTGTGATGCAATTCAATATGAGGGTCTTGTGTTTGCTGCCACCACTCGTGGCACTGTTTTCGCATGGAATCTTGATGCTTTCGGTACATTTATCTTCCACCATAAATATAATTGTTTCATCCACATGCATGTGGGTTAGCTAGTTTACCTTTACTAATTAACCTTCTTGTGTTTCCAAGGTCCTGTGAACATTGCACCACCTATACTTGAAATTTTTTATAACCAAGGGGGAGATGACGATGATGATGATCAGGAGCATGAGGACCCATATACTCAGTGGCGCCTGGCAACTTATTCTGATGGATCACCTCTTCTTGTCTGTATACAGGGCACTGCTGATGTTACTAAGGAAGCAGGTGTTGTCTCCAATGGTCGCACTCTCTAGACCTATTCCAACATCTATTGCAGGGTATTCGGGATGGATACTACTGTGCTTGCACCAACACCTTCTCCCTCGTTTAGTATTGATACTCTTGGAGGAAACTCGCTCTTTCTTGGACAAAACTATCCAATGATGGTGCAAGGCGATCCAGCTGTTGTTGACACAATGTTACTACCATTTATGAGAAACAATTGTATCTATACCTCGAACATTGCTATGGTTCCCTACCATGGCTATCACAATATGCGTCCTGACATAGGCCGCTTCAGCCTGGATGACCAGTCCTGCATTGGTCTCGAGATTAACAGTAGCTGGCCCTTCCCAGAGAATCACTTCTGGTTCAAAGAAAGCGTTTTCCAATGCCGATGAGTGGTTGAGCTGAAGTTCATTTCATTGCTTGTTATTTGTTGTGTGATGAAAACTTTAGTATTTATAATGTATCGTCGTTGTCGTTGTGGGTTGATGACCTGTTGTATGTAATGCTAAATGATATGCCTATGATAAACTTACTAAATTTATGAATGGCTTTCAAGTCGCTTCTCTCAGCGGGTGCTGCGACGAGGCAAAAAATTATTTTCCGAATACATAATTGTACGTGCATTGCAACAGGTTATCGTATGAGTCCAATCAACAACAGTATTATATTTGTACTAGCTTCACATGATTCGTACGTCGGGCGGGTGTTTTTACTGTAGTTGCGAATCCCATCATCCTAGGTCCTCGAATGAGTCCACTAGAAATTGCATTCTGATGTTTGGGTTGAAACTTTCAAAACTGATGCACTATCTCTACGTCTACGTATACGTAATACAACAAGTTTTAAACTTGAGACCAGCCACCCACCCTCAAAAAGAACACTTTTTAACCTAGCACAAATTCCAGGAAATTTGGCCACAATGTGAGGTGGGCCATATGTTAATGTGTTTGCTGTACATAACCAGCACCTCGAATCCTCGATATATAGTAGGGTGGCATGGGCGAGAACAAGCATTCACGTCCAGGAGTATGGCACACACCACCAGCACGATTTCCATCTGACACCATATTTCTTGAAGTCTGTGCTACAGTTATCTCTTCAACCTCCTCATTTCTCTAACTCAGCCATCGCGTGGTCGGTGAGGTGGGGGTTTGCCAATAGTCGGTTTCCTCCACTGCGGTCCCACTTGTAAGGCCAACTCCAACGCACGACCCCAAACGGATGTCCGTTTTGCCCGGATTCTGTCCGTTGGGGCAGGGCAATGGGGTCATGTCTGGGCCATTTCACGGATGCGGTGGCTGTGCAGACACATATCTTATTTTCATCATTGATTTTTGGTATATGGAAATACATCACCAAATTTTGACTAGAAAAGCAAGACCAAAGAAAACAAGAACCACAAGAATACATTTTAGAAGATATCTAACTTCCATAACTGCTCGTGTAAGTTGGATTAGTGCCTTCTCGATGCATTCATTGTTGATCTCCGGAGGCTCGATCTTGCATGATTCTTTCTTCTTCGAGTGTAAAGAAGTAGATATTGCTTCCTCGCATCTAGTTTCATGTGTAGCTTCTTTCTATCAACAAGTGCACTAGTCTCATCTCTAGCCTCTATGCTAGGTAAAAGTGCTAGAACACCTACTAAATTGCTCTCTATCAATATATCGATGTACTCTTCTTCCCAATACCAAAACTTGCATCCATCCTACACAATATAATTTTAAGTTAGCACAACTAGTCTAATCCGAGAGCACAACCGAAGCTAAAGTAGCACATACCCCATCGGTTCAGCACTTGAAGAACACCCATCTGGCATGTTCTATCGTTGTATACACGCGGTGCAAGACCTTCTTTGAGTAGTCGTCGCACGTAATGAGTGGCAACGATGCGCCGATGAGCTTTTGGGCCAGCATCGAGCCCGCCCGACCACCATTCATGTATCTGCTAGCAGACCATCGATGGTGTAGATCCGAGCGGCTAGAGGAGGAGTCAGTAGCCGCATGTGACCTTGCGGCCTTGCGGGGGCCTTCCGGCCCAGTGCCCGGCCAGTCCATGGTGCGGCGCGGCCTCCCACAGCCGGGCAAGCTCAAGCCCGACCAGATCCGCTCCAAATCCGGTAGCGGGGTGCGCAAAACACGTAGCTGCGGTTGGGTAGCTCAGGGGCATCGAGGGAAAGGGGGCTGAGCAAGCGTGCGTCCGAGCTGCACGCGCTGGAGTTGGCCTAGCGGCGTGGGGGACCAACTGTGTGGGGGTGCGAAGTGGCTTCGCTCGTGTGGGGGACGGAAGCCATCTCGCCCGAGCGCTAGGTCTAACAGGACGTCCTTGTCATCAGTGTGTGACCTCTGTGGCAACAGTCCGCTCCCCACTAGCCTCTCCATTGACATGTGGCCCCGTTCCAACATGTCAGTGAGACGACAACGAATCCTTTTGTCCAATTTCTGAACGGACGTCTATGTAGGCCGGGGCGCCTCTTCGTGTACCGTGGAAACCGTCCACCGCCTCTTCGCCTTTCCCTCTACATTTGGAACTATTGTTGCACGCTCTTCGTCCACCCCTCCATTTTCCTTCACCCTTCATTTTGCCATTGTTCGGTCGTCTTTTCCATCAAGGGAACAGGAAGGAAACGACCTTGTTATTCTTGCCCTGATCTGAAAGATGACGTGGTGGAGGAACCCATTGATCGGTGCGACGTCATCACCTCGGCTAGCATGGCAGGTTCATTCAAGAACATTCTCAACTCAACTAATAACATCATTACAAAGAACCCAAGGGTCCAGGAGCGGTTTGATCTCCCCTATCTTCTTCACCATGACCCTGCTCATTGGCGCCCGGACGATGCAAGCCTCGCCTTGTGCAAGTTGATGCCGCTTGATAATGATACGTGTGATGTTAAGATGCCATCGCTTGAGGGTACGGCTTGGGCAGGCGCAAATGGAGATTGGGTTGTTTATATTGGGTACAACTGCGAGTGGGACCTTGTGAATGTGTACACTCGTCACCGGGTTCCACTTCCAAAAATCACAGACTGGCCAGAGGTTGAGCACACCGGCATTCTACGTAAGTTCAACTACGATCATGGTGACTGTCGTTTATGGAAGATAGCAATTTGTCGAGTTCCCAACCGCTCTTGGGATTACACAAACTATGAAGTTGTTGCTATCTTCGACAAGCTTGTTGCTGTCCCTACTTCCATGCCTCGATGGATATTGCTCAAAAATCAATTTCCATACACGGATGAGTACTATGATGCAATTCAATACGAGGGTCTTGCGTTTTCTGCCACCACTCGTGGCACTGTTTTCGCATGGAATCCTGATGCTTTCGGTACGTTTGTCTCCCACAGTAAATATAATTGTTTCATCCACATGCATGTGGGTTAGCTAGTTTCCCTTTACTAAATAACCTTCTTGAGTTTCCAAGGTCCTGTGAGCATTCCACCACCTATATTGAAAAAATTTATAACCAAGGGGGATATGACAATGATGATGATCACGAGCATGAGGACCCATATACTGAGTGACACATGGCAACTTATTCCGATGGATAACCTCTTCATGTATGTATACATGGCACTGCTGATGTTACTGAGGAAGCAGGTGTTGTCTCCCATGGTCGCACTCTCCAGACCTATTCCAACATTCATTGCAGGGTATTCGGGATGGATACTAATATGCTATCGCCAACACCTTCTCCCTAATTTAGTATTGATACACTTGGAGGAAACTCGCTCTTCCTTGGACAAAACTATCCAATGTTGGTGAAAGGCGATCCAGCTGTTGTTGACACAACGACGCTACCATTTATGAGAAGCAACCGTATCTATACCTCGGACATTGCTATGGTTCCCTTCCGTGGCTATCACAATATGGGTCATGAAATAGGCCGCTTCAGCCTGGATGATCAGTCCTGCGTTGGTCTCGAGATTAACAGTAGCTGGCCCTTCCCAGAGAAACTCTTGTGGTTCAAAGCAAGCATTTCCAACGCCGAGGATTTGTTGAGATGAAGTTCATTTCATTGCTTGTTATTTGTTGTGTGATGAAAACTTTAGTATTTACTGGAATTTTTTGTTGGAACTAATCTATAATCCAACATGTATCCTCATTGTCGTTGTATGTAATGAATGGTACATTTGCATGTGCATGTCATAAACTCAATTTATGAATGGTTTTCAACTCACTTCTTGGAGTGTTAGTGCCGTAGTAGTATAGCCAGCATCCGGTTATATGAAGTTGCCACATCACATATAGCCAACCAATATTGGAGTATGCTAGCACAATAGTTAGTTCTAGTTAGATCAACTAGAGCTAGGTGTCGCATGGAGGCCGAGAAATATGGTGATAGCGTGACTGCGTGAGGTGGTCTTGTAGGCACATGGCTTATCGTGTTTCCTACTCCTCCGGTCTAAATGTGGAGAAGATTTGGTCGAGTTCTTCCTCCTTTTGCTGAAACGTGGGACATCCAGCACCCAGGTCGTGTCATGGAAGAAAATGGAGTGCTAGTTGAAGCCATGTGATGTGCATCTTAGGTTAAACTATAAATAGAACCTTACTACTCTTGAGTAACTCCAAAAGCAGCCACCAAAGATCTTTATTGGATTTTTTTCATCACCAGCACGTCAAGGTGAAAGATGTGCAGGTTTAGTGGGTCCTCTTCTGTTTTCACTAACATGTGGGAGCGCATGTGAGCAAGCAGACAATGGGCTCCGCGGTCTGCTGACTGGCTGAGAAGAGAGATAGAGGAGGGCTGAGCATGGACTCCAGGAAAATTGTTCTGCGTAACCAGCACCTCGATATAGTCTCGATATAGTGGGCATGGGCCATAACTAGCATTCACGTATAGCAGTACGACACATGCTACCCACACGAGTCCCATCTGACACCAATTTTCTTGGAGTCCGTTCTATGGCCATCTCTTCTCCCTCCTATTTTCCCAGCCATCGCACGGTGGGCACGGTGGGGGGTTGCCGATAGTAGGTTTGCTCAACTGTGGTCCCACTTGTAAGTGGAAATGCAACACAGTACACATTCCCCCTTGAGCGTCGTGCCGGACCAACCGTGTGGGGGCGCGACGTGAACACGGCAGGCTTTTCGTTTTGAACTTGTAACTTGTAAAGTTTGGTTCTGCTCCATGGCGCGACTGATAGATAGAAATAACGATTTCCCTAGAGTAATGAGAAGTTTGGTTCTGGCGTAGTTCATGCATGGAGTACGTACAAAAATTATGAAGTTGATGCGGAAGGTAAGATAATTACTAGTAGTACCATATACTACTACATGGATATGACGGAAAGATAAAGATACATACGGATCCATCAACGACATCCTCACGCCCTAGTGCGCCAGGTCACCAACCGACGTGTGAGGAGCAGTGGCGTTGGCAGTGAACTCAACGTGCTTTTGAACAATGCCGTCCAAGGTTGCCCTACGGTCCGAGAAGGCCAGCGACCTCGTCCTCCTCTTGCACGTAGTAGTCCATGTGGATGATCTGCGTGTAGACATGGGTGATTATGTGTAACACCCACGATGCGGCTATATCTCCCACGTGTCAAGGCACGACTTAGAGGCATAACCTCATGGTGGTTTAGTCGCAGGTGGGGTAATCTTCACACAATCCCATGTACCGAATAAGAAAGGGATAAAGAGTTGGCTTACAATCGCCACTTCACACAATACATAAATAATTCATAGATCATCCAAATACACACAAAGACCGACTATGGTCAAATCCAAAATAAAAGGAAGATAAACCCCAAACGTTAGATCCCCGATTGTCCCAACTTGGCACCACTGCTGATCAACCGAAAAAGACACAAAACAACGATCAAGGTCTTCTTCGAGCTCCCACTAGAGATCGGTTGCGTCACCTGCACTGGTATCATCGGCACCTGCAACTGTTTGGAAGTATTCATGAGCACCGAGGACTTAGCAATCTCACACCCGAGAGAACAAGATTATTTTAGCTTATGGGTAGGAATAGTAGTGAGGTGGAGCTGCAACAATCACTAAGCAAATATGGTGGCTAACATACACAAATAAGAGCGAGAAGAGAAGCAACGCAACGGTCAAGAAGCTAGAAGTGATCAAGAAGTCATCCTGAAACTACTTACATTAAAGCATAACACAAGACCGTGTTCACTTCCCGGACTCCGCCGAGAAGAGACCATCACGGCTTCACACGCGGTTGATGTATTTTAATTAAATCAAGGGTCAAGTTCTCTACAACCGGATATTAACAAATTCCCATCTGCCACATAACCGCGGGCACGACTCTCGAAAGTTTATACCCTGCAGGGGTGTCCCAACTTAGCCCACCACAAGATCTCATGGTCAACGAAGGATATTCCTTCTCCCGGGAAGACCCGATCAACCTCGGAATCCCGGTTACAAGACATTTCGACAATGGTAAAACAAGACCAGCAAAGTCGCCCGAATGTGCCGACAAATCCCGATAGGAGCTGCACATATCTCGCTCTCAGGGCACACCGGATGAGCAATCCGTACAACTAAAACCAGCCCTCAAGTTTCCCCATGGTGGCGCTGTAAAGGGCTCTAGTTTGGACCAACACTCGGAGGAGCACTGGCCCGAGGGGGTTAAAATAAAGATGACCCTTGAGTCCACGGAACCCAAGGGAAAAAGGCTTAGGTGGCAAATGTTCAAACCAAGGTTAGGCCTTGCTGCAGGAGTTTTATTCAAGGTGAACTGTCAAGGGGTTCCCATAACACCCAACCGCGTAAGGAACGCAAAATCAAGGAACATAACACCGGTATGACGGAAACTAGGGCGGCAAGAGTGGAAAAAAATACCAAGAAAAAGGCCGAGCCTTCCACCCTTTACCAAGTATCTAGATGCATTAATTAAAATAAGATATAATGTGATATCCCAACATATCCATGTTCCAACATGGAACAAACTTCAACTTCACCTGCAACTAGCAACGCTATAAGAGGGGCTGTGCAAAAGCGGTAACATAGCCAAACAATAGTTTGCTAGGAAGGTGGGTTAGAGGCTTGACATGGCAATATGGGAGGCATGATATAACAAGTTGTAGGTAGCGCGACATAGCGATAGAACGAACAACTAGCAAGCAAAGATAGAAGTGATTTTGAGGGTATGGTCATCTTTCCTGCGAAGTTCTCAGAGTTGTCGAAAGCTTGATCCTCAAAAGTGTACTCAACAGGTTCCTCGCTCACGTACTCATCTCCTGACGCTACCCAAGGCAAGAACACAAGGAATGGAACAACAATCAATCACGGTGCAATGCACAAGAAACATGATGTGATACATGGCATGATATGCAATGCGTATGCATGCTCCGGAAGGGAAAGAATGATCAAGGCATCAACTTGGCAACCCAAGTATTCCGATGAAAAGATGACGTGATTTCGGTCGACATCGATAAAAAGATCACCGGAAACGGATACACGGTTTGCAAATGACAAGCAACACAAGAATGACGCAAATCTGCAATTAACATCATGATAGCACTTACAATGCAACAAGAAACTAAGCTACTGCACTCCAACATAGCAACAACGCATATGGCAGTGATGTACAAGAGATCCTTGACAAAACATGAACACCGAGCTACGGCTAAATCACACTAGAACAGGTTCAAACAAGCATGGCAAAAGTGCAAAAGATATCAGCTTCACAGACTGAAAATACTAACATGTCAAAAACAACATCAGGAAGCAACGTTTAGATCAAGAAAACAACATGCTACATGAACGTATCATAGCAAACAAAGGCATGACATGATTCTACTAAATGCATAGAACAAAAGTCCCTTACTAAACATGAGCCATAAAGGCACCCATGTAAACATAGCAAGTGTTATTAAGAGGTTTAGACTTAGAAGAAAAACAGAGCATGGCATGAACAGATTCATGATAGAAACTTTGCGAGCTCATGCCACTCACCACAAAGCACTAAATGACACATAAGCATACCAATAGAAAGATGACATGTTCATGAAGCTAACCAATGCAATAGCAAGTTAATAGGATGCATGGATCACTAGCAAAACACATGGCAATTTTGGTTAACATGTTAACGATCTGCCAGGAACATTTTATAGGAAACATAGAGCAAGCAACTGAGATGCTAGATCACTCCATAATTGCAACCAGGGGCATGAATAGATAGAGCATAACCACGTGTTCAAAACATCCTTACTGAACTAGCTCAAAATAAGCATGGATCTCATGGTAGCATCAAATTTACATGGCCTCAAAATAACAGAAGGAAAAGGACTTAGGAAAATCATAAGTGCCTGAAAACAACAACATTACGGAGCCTAGTTTGCATGCTTGTGCTAGTCACCACATAGACCACAAAAATACAATACTTGCACCCCTGTAAAGATGGCTTGTTTTAGTTGAACACACATGTAGACCTCATGCTCATAGGACGCACAAATCAAATGCAACAAAAATGACAAATCACCATGATCTGATAAGTACCAGCAGTTAACATTTTATAACACTCTTGCAACAATGAAAAAGGCATCATAATGGACAGTAACATGCATGGAAATGCTGCTAACATGAAGAGCTTAACGAGGCGAACATTTCGAAATCTCATCCACTCCAATCGGGTAACCATGCACAAAGTAACAAGCAGTCAAACATGCCTATATGATGATGACTTTCAGGGACTTAGAAAAATAACGACGAGCGATGGATAGATAAAACACGCCCAACCGGGGGATTGGATGGGAGCGCTCACTTTGGGCCCATGGGCCGACTTGGAGCTGTCGGGTGTAAACCGGGCTGTTCGAGGCAGTACACGGTGGTCTGCGGGGCCGGGTAAACCGGGCGGGTTCGCAAGTGAACCGGGCGGTTCACCAGTCTTGTTGTTCCGGTGAGGTAGGTGGCGGGGCCCACCTGGCGTGCGAGGTCAACGGGCGCCGGATCCAGCAGGAGGCATGAAGACGAAGAACTCCGGCAATCGGGTGCGAACGCCGGCGAGGAGCGGTGGCGGACGACGAGAATGGGGCAGCGTGGGCCGGTGAACCTCGGATTTGGAATGGAGCAACCTGATTGGACCGGCGGCGGCGCTTGGGTGAGAGTGGCTATGCCTGGGCCGACGAGCTCATCGGGCGAAGAGGCGCTGAGCGGCGGCGGAGGTCGATTCGGCGAAGCTGGGTGTGGAGGCGGCGTCACCGGTGCGGCCCGGTGGCGTGGAGGAAGGCGACAAGCGACGCGGCAGTGGGCGGAGCCAAAGCGGGGCGGCGGCGCGGCGAGCTCGATGAGGCGGCGGGAACATGAGGTGACGGCTGGAGGCGCGGACGGCAATTCCGGCGACGGCGAGCAGCAATTCCGGCGAGCGGGCGTGGTCGATGGTGCGCGCAGGCGGCGGCGGGCGGATCCAGGCTCACCCGGCCCACGGATGGGCCTGGGCGGGCCGCGCGGTGGAGAGGAGCCGGCGGGGACAGGTGGCGCGATGCGAGTGGATGCGGGAGGCGGCGTAGGTGATGTGGCGCCCTCTGATTGGCCGGATTGCATGGCGGCTGGACATGTCCGGTGGTGGGAGGTTTTGTCCGGCGGCGCGAGGAGCGGGGCTAGGGTTTCATCTGCACGAAATTTCGGGGGAAGGTGCCAATTTATAGGTAGAGGGGGCTAGGAGAGTCCAAAAGAGATGCGGTTTTCGCCCACATGATCGTGATCCGACGACGGAGAACATGGAGGTGGTTTAGATGGGATATTGGGCTGTTTTGGAGGGGTTTTGGACTGCAACACAAAGAGGCTTTTGCGGCTACCCGGTTAACCGTTGGGGCATTAAACGACCTCCAAATGGAACGAAATTTGACAAGCGGTATACCGGTGGTGTACCAAAGCCACTTGACAAATCTCGGCCCATTTCGAGAACGTTTGACTCCTGCTCACGAAAAGAGACAAGAGGGGTGCGCAGGGTGCATCTGGGAGTGTCGGATTGTGAAAGGGACAATGGGGAAAATGCTCGGATGCATGAGACGAACATAAATGCAAATGCGATGCACATGATGACATGATATGAAGTGCATGACAAGAATAAAATGCAAAACAACTAACAAAAACCCAACAACGGAGGGAATATCATATCACAAAGCCGAAAATGGCAAGAGTCAAAGTTATAAATATGGAAAGTTACATCTGGGGCGTTACAACACTCCATCACTACAAGAGGATCTCGTCCCGAGATCTAGGATGGCACCGGAGGGAAAACGGAAGATGAAGAGGTAAAACAAAGTTGCTTATTCGACAAATGAGTGAAACCACGAACCTTGAGAGGTTAAACCATTTTGAGAAAAGAATATAGCGGAGAAGATCGAAGTTGAAAACACTCCATTAGAAAAGAGGAACAAGGAAGAACAAATTCGGAAAGCACTCCAGTTGAAAAGAGATGCAAGACTTGAGAAGATGAAAAGAACTTGAAAAAAGGACACGACACTCGGGTTAAATGGATAAGCACGAAAAGAACCCGATCCTCAAAATTCGAGATGATGAGTGAAGAGAGCAACATCACAATTCCTCCAGAAGAAAGAATAGAAGGTAGATCATTGGAATGAAAGAATGGAGAAGAAAATGCCAACTTCTGCCACAAAAGAGCTTGGAGAGCACCCTTCCCGGAAGGTTATAACGGAGTTGTTATAAAACCAACCACGAAACGAATAAACTTGTAGTGGGCTTATGGAAAACTTCTCAAAATTGAGGCGAAATTCTGCCACTACGAAAACAAAAGATTGGATTGATATCACCAAGGAGACGAGAAAATTATTTCACTGGGAGGATCAGTGAAGAACTTGGGTCATTTATCAGCACCATAAATAGCAACAATCCTTAGGGAAAGGTTTAGGTGAAATATAACCCAAGATAACTCCAATGAAGAGATTGATGGGTTGCAAAGGATCTCATGAACGAATTGAAAATGATGGGTTTAAAATATGTCATTTCGGCCAACGTGTGAATCATGAAACATGAAGGAAGCTGTCAAAATGACATAACACCACCTCAAAAGATAAGATAGAAAGAATTGAACTTTGGAATGCAAGATGAAGAATGCTTGAACTCCTCAAAACAAGACATGTGTTGAACACCATGTTTATTTGAGAGTATAGCTTGGCGGATCTTAACATCGAGAGAAATCTTGAGGACAATTGAAGAATGAAAGGAATCCTTGACGAACCACCATGAAGAAACTCTTGAAGAACTCCGGATAGATACAAGAAGGTCGCAAGGAAAAGAAGCTTGAAAAGAATAAGATGAATCCTTGCATTGATTAGATGGAGCTTCGCGATGATATAACTAAGAAAAACTTGGAACTCCGGAAAGAAAGATGAACAAATGAAATCAAGAATTTTTTGATGAACCTCCGGAATAAGGAATTGAATTCACTCAATGAAACAAGAATAAGAATTACATTATGCTTATCCTTCACCAATTTTAAATTGATGACAAGCAACGGATTTGGCATACTAATTATTCTCGTAGAAAAGATTAAAGAGAGGTATAGTGCAAACTTTGGAAGGTCTTCAACGAACCACCGATAGGATTGAAACAGTGAATAAATTAAATACGAGAACATAGGAAGAGGAGTCTCGAACGAACCACCGTAAGAATTGGAAGTGAAAGTAGCAAAGGCGCAATTCACCGGCAAGAATTGGAAAACGAATGAAGATACTTGTTGGCATTTAGATACATGAGAACGAAGAGATCATGAACTGATTAGAGGATATTTGAACGATGCACCGGTAATATTTGAGAACGAGACCTGAAAGCTGGAATGAATAATTATGAGATGATGGGCTTCGGAGAATCAAACTGAAAAGACTCTTGAATTGCTCCGAATGGGTGAAAAGAATTCTCACAATCGAAAGCAATAATGAGAGGATGGCCTCAAGCTTGAACTTCGCATATTTGAGAGGAACGGATAAGATTTGGCGGAAAAACTCTTCTTCGGTCTTCAATATCCGGGAATGATGATGAGAGACACCACCATGAATTGTTGAGGCACTCCGGAATGAAAATTAGAAAGGTTGAACCAAAAATGAAAAGAATTTTAAGGATCTTGGAGAAAGACATTTGACTGATGATAACTCATTCTTAAGTCAAACATGGAGAACAATTTGAGAGTAACTCCGGGACAATTAGAAGAGTTAAGTCAGATCCTGGGAAAAGACCTGTGGGTTAGGGCCCACTCAAGAGAAACACCGTTGGAATGATTTAAAAGAGAGATTGCACTGGTTGAATTAAATGGCTTGAATGAGATAACACCCTCGAGACAGCTTGAACGGATTAGGAATGAAAACATGAATCTTCTGAGATATCTTCGGCACTCCGGGACAAATGAATAACCAGAA
This sequence comes from Triticum urartu, assembly GCF_003073215.2. Classification (NCBI taxonomy): domain Eukaryota; kingdom Viridiplantae; phylum Streptophyta; class Magnoliopsida; order Poales; family Poaceae; genus Triticum; species Triticum urartu. The sequence continues at coordinate 421,549,132 of NC_053027.1, forward strand.
GTGAACTGTTACGAGGTGCACCGGTGTGGGAAAACATTTGAAACAAGGAAAGGAATATGATCAACATTGAAAACTTGAATTGAATCCACTGGAGGAGAAAAAAGAATGAAGAATTATAAACTCGAAGCTCCGCTAGTATCTTCCTGAGAATCACCGGATATGAACATTGAAAGAAAAGAATGAAGAGACTTCACATCCATAAAAGGATACTTCAATAAGAAATCTGAGTCCTTGAAGAAAAAAGGGTGGGAGGGCGGGAATAACAAAGACAACTTGGGACGGATGAAACAAACATAGTTGAGAAAGACTTAGAATTGATCTTGCGAATGTTGGAATGATCGGATGCACTTGAAGACAAGCACATCGGTTGGAAAGAACTGACATGACAATGTCGATGATCACGAAGGAGTAGCGTCCACATAGGAATATGAGAACACTGCTTAGAAATAGGCATGGAATCAACCTTTGACTTCGAAGCAACTCGAATACCACAACTCAAAACAAAACAAAGGATTTGGCTTGCAGAATAAGCCGGAACAAACATATGATAGACCCCATATCGTATCATGTGTCTGTTGGAAAGAATTCCTACGAGATACTGGAATAACCACCTATAAACTCCCGAAAGTTTCTGGTTATGCAATCAGGTGTTGGGGATACAGGGGAAGCATAATATCCCACCCAAACTAACAATCCCTACATCCAGCTGTATCCATCCTTCAACACATAACCAAGAAACCTTCGGAAATCATGTACCTCAACCTTCGAAAAGCATCCGTTATACGAGTTATGGCAATAATCCCGAACTCCCACCCGAGTACTGGGTGCCGCCGAGGTTATCTCACCAACAACTGCATAAAAGAGATTTTCGATGCCGGCGAACTCAGGTATTCCAGAACTGCAATGATAAAATTGTGACAACAACACCTCGGAGCTCAACTCCCCAGGACACTGCCACAACCCCTAAATGTCAGGAGGCACCAAGAACAATGTTTTCATCACAAGAATATCGGAACGATCCCAAAATACCCGCATGATCCTAAAAAATCTTGAACTTTGAGGAGAGCAAAGTCAAAACTTCTACGTCAGGAGCCCTCACCAGAGCGACGAAGGGACTGAGGAGTAAAAGAATCCTACTCTCTGATATATATAGTCCCAAGACTCAAAACATTTTGTTCTAGACTCGACAACGTCAGTGATTCGATCAAGTAGGGGGCTCCTAAATCGGGGATGGCTCTGATTACCAACTTGTAACACCCATGATGCGGCTATATCTCCCACGTGTCGAGGCACGACTTAGAGGCATAACCGCATGGTGGTTTAGTCGCAAGTGGGGTAATCTTCACACAATCCCATGTACTGAATAAGAAAGGGATAAAGAGTTGGCTTACAATCGCCACTTCACACAATACATAAATAATTAATTCATACATCATCCAAATACACTCAAAGACCAACTACAGTCAAATCCAAAAGAAAAGGAAGCTAAACCCCAATGCTAGATCCCCGATCGTCCCAACTAGGCACCACTGCTGATCGACCGAAAAAGACACAAAACAACGATCAAGATCTTCTTCGAGCTCCCACTAGAGCTCGGTTGCGTGACCTACACTGGTATCATCGGCACCTGCAACTGTTTGGAAGTATCCTTGAGCCACGAGGACTCAGCAATCTCACACCCGCGAGAACAAGACTATTTTAGGTTATGGGTAGGATAAGGTAATGAGCCGGAGCAGCAGCAAGCGCTAAGCAAATATGGTGGCTAACATACACAAATAAGAGCGAGAAGAGAAGCAACACAACGGTCGAGAAGGTAGAAGTGATCCTGAAACTACTTACGTTCAAGCATAACACAAGACCGCGTTCACTTCCCGGACTCCGCGGAGAAGAGACCATCACGGCTACACACGCAGTTGATGTATTTTAGTTAAGTCAAGTGTCAAGTTCTCTACAACCGGATATTATCAAATTCCCAACTGCCACATAACCGCGGGCACGACTCTCGAAAGTATATACCCTGCAGGGGTGTCCCAACTTAGCCCATCACAAGCTCTCACTGTCAACGAAGGATATTCCTTCTCCCGGGAAGACCCGGTCAGTCTCGGAATCCCGATTACTATACATTTTGACAATGGTAAAACAAGACTAGCAAAGCCGCCCGAATGTGCCGACAAATCCCGATAGAAGCTGCACATATCTCGTTCTCAGGGCACACCGGATGAGCAATCCGTACAACTAAAACCAGCCCTCAAGTTTCCCCGAGGTGGCGGTGCAAAGGGCTCTAGTTTGGACCAACACTTAGAGTAGCACTGGCCCGGGGGGTTAACATAAAGATGACCCTTGAGTCCGTGGAACCCAAGGGAAAAAGTCTTAGGTGGAAAATGTTAAAACCAAGGTTGGGCCTTGCTAGAGGAGTTTTATTCAAGGCGCAATGTCACGGGGTTCCCATAACACCCAACCGCGTAAGGAATGCAAAATCAAGGAGCATAACACCGGTATGAAGGAAAGTAGGGTGGCAAGAGTGGAACAAAACACCAGGCAAAAGTCTGATCCTTCCGCCCTTTACCAAGTATATAGATGAATTAATTAAAATAAGAGATAATGTGATATCCCAACATATCCATGTTCCAACATGGAACAAACTTCCATTTCACCTGCAACTTGCAACGCTATAAGAGGGACTGAGCAAAAGCGGTAACATAGCCAAACAACGGTTTGCTAGGAAGGTGGGCGAGGGAGTCCTGGATTAGGGGGTGTCCAGATAGCCAGACTATACCTTCGGCCGGACTCCTGGACTATATGAAGATACAAGATTGAAGACTCCGTCCCGTGTCCGGAAGGGACTTTCCTTGGCGTGGAAGTCAAGCTTGGCGATACGGATATGTAGATCTCCTACCATTGTAACCGACTTTGTGTAACCCTAACCCTCTCCGGTGTCTATATAAACCGGAGGGTTTTAGTCTGTAGGACAACATACAAAACAACAATCATACCATAGGCTAGCTTCTAGGGTTTAGCCTCTCCGATCTCGTGGTAGATCTACTCTTGTACTACCCATATCATCAATATTAATCAAGCAGGACATATGGTTTTACCTCCATCAAGAGGGCCCGAACCTGGGTAAAACTTCGTGTCCCTTGCCTCCTGTTACCATCCGGCCTAGACGCACAGTTCGGGACCCCCTACCCGAGATCCGCCGGTTTTGACACCGACATTGGTGATTTCATTAAGAGGTCCTCTATGTCGTCGCCGTTAGGCTTGATGGCTCCTACGATCATCAATAGCGATGCAGTCCAGGGTGAGACCTTCCTCCCCGGACAGATCTTCGTCTTCGGCGGCTTCGCACTGCGGGCCAATTCACTTGGCCATCTGGAGCAGATCGAAAGCTATGCCCCTGGCCGTCAGGTTAGGTTTGGAAGTTTAAACTACACGGCTGACATCCGCGGGGACTTGATCCTCGATGGATTCGAGCCACTGCCGAGCGCGCCGCACTGTCACGACGAGCATGATCTAGCTGTCCCGCCGAACAGTGCCCTGGTGGCCGCACCCGCATCGGCTTCGACCCTTAATTCTGAGCCAACTGCGCCGATCGAGGATGGGTGGTTGGACGCCGCCTCGGGGGCTATGATCCCAACAGCGATCGAGCCGAACACCAGCCCCGCACTCCGTGAGACTCGTGACTCCAAGGAGCCAGACTCCTCTCCTGACTCTGAACCCTCTGCGCCCCTGCCGATCGAAACCGATTGGGCGCCGATCATGGAGTTTACTGCCGCGGACATCTTTCAGCACTCGCCTTTCGGTGATATTCTGAAGACACTAAAGTCTCTCTCTTTATCAGGAGAACCCTGGCCGGACTACGGTCAGCAAGGTTGGGATACGAACAATGAAGAAATTCAAAGCCCACCCACCACCCACTTTGTAGCCACTGTAGATGATTTAACCGACATGCTCGACTTCGACTCCGAAGACATCGATGGTATGGACGCCGATGCAGGAGACGATGAAAAACCAGCGCCTATTGGGCCCTGGAAAGCCACCTCGTCATATGACATATACATGGTGGACACCCCAAAAGAAGGAGATGGCGATGGAATAGCGGAGGATGACCCCTCCAAGAAACAGCCTAAGCGTCGGCGTCAGCGGCGCCGCTCAAAATCCCGCCAAAGCAAATACAGTGATTCCAGCATGGGAGATAATAATACTCCGGAGAGTGCGCATGTACGAAGAAAGAGAAGCCGAGCTCGATCGGCAGGACAGTTTGGACGCATTGGAGGACGAGCGTGACGTGGCAAAAGCCCGTTCCGCATTCTATCAACAGCAGGCTCGAAGATACCAGAGCAGAGAAGTACGGGCCAAGAATTACAACGTTGGCGAATTAGTTCTACGCCTGCCGGACAAGAAAAAGGACAAACTCAAGCCCAAGTGGGAAGGTCCCTTCATAATTGACCAAGTCCTGACTGGTGGAGCGTACCGCCTGCGAGATGCATCGGATAACCGACTCAAGCCGAACCCATGGAACGCAGCCCGTCTCCAAAGATTCTATGCCTAGCGCCGGACTCTCTGTTCGTCTCCTTCCTCTGTCCATTTTTTATATACTGTCTGTCTTACATTTCTCTCCTTCTCCCCTCCCTTTCTCTTATAGCCTTTAAAGGCTCATCAAATGACGTGCTATTCGCACTCATTAAACCTGGGGGCTTCTTTTAACAGAAGCTTATTTATCCGGGCTTCATGCCCAACACATGTGTTACACTTACGGGCCAAAAATTACAATGTTGGCGAATTAGTTCTACGCCTGCCGGACAAGAAAAAGGACAAACTCAAGCCCAAGTGGGAAGGTCCCTTCATAATTGACCAAGTCCTGACTGGTGGAGCGTACCGCCTGCGAGATGCATCGGATAACCGACTCAAGCCGAACCCATGGAACGCAGCCCGTCTCCAAAGATTCTATGCCTAGCGCTGGACTCTCTGTTCGTCTCCTTCCTCTGTCCATTTTTTATATACTGTCTGTCTTACATTTCTCTCCTTCTCCCCTCCCTTTCTCTTATAGCCTTTAAAGGCTCATCAAATGACGTGCTATTCGCACTCATTAAACCTGGGGGCTTCTTTTAACAGAAGCTTATTTATCCGGGCTTCATGCCCAACACATGTGTTACACTTACGGGCCAAAAATTACAACGTTGGCGAATTAGTTCTACGCCTGCCGGACAAGAAAAAGGACAAACTCAAGCCCAAGTGGGAAGGTCCCTTCATAATTGAACAAGTCCTGACTGGTGGAGCGTACCGCCTGCGAGATGCATCGGATAACCGACTCAAGCCGAACCCATGGAACGCAGCCCGTCTCCAAAGATTCTATGCCTAGCGCCGGACTCTATGTTCGTCTCCTTCCTCTGTCCATTTTTTATATACTGTCTGTCTTACATTTCTGTCCTTCTCCCCTCCCTTTCTCTTATAGCCTTTAAAGGCTCATCAAATGACATGCTATTCGCACTCATTAAACCTGGGGGCTTCTTTTAACAGAAGCTTATTTATCCGGGCTTCATGCCCAACACATGTGTTACACTTCCGCATGTACCTTTTATTTCACCATTATATGCATCGATATGACTTAAGTTTTGGCCAAGCTGGGTTGCCTGGCTCCTGTGCTTAACCCTACGTTCCCGATTATTCGGCTAGGCGGTAAAGGGAGCACCTCTGCGATTGTTACTGCCGGATCAGCCGGATGTGTACCTCAGACTGGATGAAGCCGAAAGCTAGCGTTCTTAAGGGAATATTCGGTCGGTGACCTAAAAGATGATCTTTTCACTTTTTATTTATGTGCCCCCAGATGCTTTTTCCCGCGTCTTTTTCGCAGAATGGGCATGCACTTTAGGGCATGCCTCCCAGGGAAAGGAACCCCTAACAGAACTATTGTCCCTGGAAGATGTTTCTTACTAACCATGTAATATAACATAACTAGTCGGGCACTTGTCTGTTCACGCACTAATGACCCCTACGCCTGGTCTCCATGCATTCCCCGGTTCTTATATAACCGCATGGGAATTCGGACACACTCCGGACCGTCAGGTCCCGAGGCTGAAGCGAAAAGGTCGGCCATGACAAATGATCTACAATCTGGCTAGAAGGCATTATAAATGTCAATTAAATTGCATAGTCATTCTGACTGATTGTATTCCTCTTCAATACCATATAACAGGCTGTCTAATTTACAGTCTAGCTGGGAATACTTTGCGGCCAATTCTACTTGGCCGTATACTAAGCTTACAGGGATCTCCTTCCCATCAGGCCCCACAGGACCGACCTTGGCCATGTGGTTGGGGTCAGCCTTTGTGTACCGCGTCTTCACCATGGCCCAGGCCTCCCTAGCGCCTTGACGGCAGGCCGATATCTTCCACAATCGGAAGCGCCATCGTGCTCCCTTTAGCTTCTCCGCAAGCTCTCCAACACCTTCGGGCATGGAGATGGATGGCCACAAGGCCTGGGCGACGCCTTGCATCGCCTGTTGATCTCGCTCGAGCAGTTGCGAGAACTCGGGAAGAAGGTCACCCGTAGAACCGGGCATCTCCTCTGCAGGACGACCTATTAGCACACCTACAGACATTACTCTGTTAGTCGACTTCCCCGCCGAACTATTTTTCAAAGGTTCGTTCAAGCACTTACTAAATATGTCGCGCCGAAGCCGCTGATTCTCCTTAACAGAGTCTGACAGCTGGGCACGAACATCTTTCAGGTCGACGCCCAGCTTGTTGTTGGTATCTTGGAGATCGTTCTTCTCCCGCCTCAACTTTGTCAGCACCTTCTCACCAGCCTTCAGCTGGCGTAGGAGTTGTTGCCTTTCCGGACTCAATCCGGCGCCATCTGCAATTTCATTTGTCAGATTCGCACCCATGCCATGCTTCGCAAAATACTTATCTTTCAAAGTGTATATTACCAGAGGGGGTCTCCTTGGGCTCCCCTGCCGCGGCTAGTGCGGCCTCAAGTTGGGCTTTGCACGCTTCCAGCTCTTGGGACAGTAGGGAATTCTTTTCTGTAAGAACCTGCATAACAAATGATCCTTAAATTAGTTATTCTAACTGTTTCAAGTCTAGGGGGCTACTGGTATATATATATAATTACCAAAAATTTCTTACCTGTATGTCTTTTACATATTGCTCCGTGGCTCTGGCTAGACCATTTTGAGCGGCACAGAGGTACGCATCTCCCGAATTGAAGGCATCTAATGCCTCTCGGGAGAAACAAGCGTCGCGAAGAATTGTCCGGCGACACCTGTGGTTCATGGCACTCTCCACCTCAGAGTTGGTGGCAGACAACCTGTCCACATCCTCCGTCGGAGGAGCGTCCGGTGCGCGCCTTGTGTTCGCCTCCACCTCCGGACCAGGCTTTGGAGCCTGGCTGGTGGAGACGCGATTGGCAGCCTCTCCGAATATAGTCCGGTGAGGTCTCTTTGTCCTGAAGAGAGCACGAGTGTTAATATGCCTTGAAGGTATAACACCTGGAATAAGGGGGCGCGCCATACCTTTGCGCTGACGCCTCGGTTCGGACTGCACCTCTTTTCTGCCCACGGGGCCCTGCGGCCCCTGTTGGCTTGTCGCCGCAGGTTCGGCATCCCGTCTCAAAAACCTCCCCTGCCAAGCTCGGTTGTAATCAGGAAACTGAAAACACGAGAGGACGGACCCCTATTCGGGGTACTAGGACTTCGATCTCAGTTACCTAGGAGGCCGGGATTAGCCCTGGGTAATCGGCCGTAATGGCCACCAAGGCATTGTCCTTGCTCAATCGATGGAACACTCCATCAATCAGCTCCACAGATAAGTCCGGATCCTCTTGAGAGGCCGGGTCGAGGGACCGTCCTGGGTCCTCGGGTTGTGGAGTAGGGCTGTTTATTTCTTTAACAGCCTGGCGCAGTTCCTGCGTTAAAGTCATTAGACTGAATATTTAACAATGGGAATATAAAACGGATGGGCAGGTAAACCACTTACCCAGCTTGGGGGATTATACATAGAGAATCCACCCTGTGGGTTGACGTGGAGAAATTCCTCTTCTTCTCCCTTGTACAAAGCGGACAAGGTCTTTGTTAGGGCCGCAGCCGAATCCGGTCCCTTACGGCCGTAGCGGGTGGCGTCGTCCTCCCCGTTGAAATCCCACATGGGGTGGTCTCCGTACTGTAGCGGCTGCACCCCTCGCATGATGCATGCGGCCATGACCCCGATCATGGTCAGTCTAGAATGAGCTAACAGTCTTATCCGGCCCATCAGGTAACGGACGTCCTTGTCACTTTCCCTCTGAGGGCTCCGTGGACGCCAACTTAGGCGCTTCCTTAGTGGAGCACTGTCGAACTCAGGGAGGCCGATCCGGACAGGATCCGGCAGCGGGACGTCCTCTATGTAAAACCATTCTGAAGGCCAGTCCTCGGACGCCTTCTTTGGGGTTCCGGATAGATATCCGGTCCCGGCGATGCGCCACACTTCGGCTCCGCCCACTTGAAATATCGACCCCTTCTGAGAACGGGGCACAAGGCAGAATAGCTCTTTCCATAGCCCGAAATGAGCCTCAACACCCAAGAACAGCTCGCAGAGGGCTACGAAGCCCGCGATATGCAATACGGAGGCGTGCGTGAGATTGTGTAGCTGGAGGCCATAGACCTCCATGAGCCCCCGAAGAAATGGATGGATTGGAAATCCGAGCCCTCTTATTAAATATGGGACGAGGCACACCCGCTCTCCTTTGGAGGTATTAGGGGCACTCTCCGCTTCCTCTTTGCCATTATAGATGGCAAGACCGGCTCGAACCGGGACCACATAGGCCAGGGGGAGAAATCCCTTGGTCTGGAGCGTCACTAGCTCGCTATGCGGGATGGAGCATCTCTCCCAATATCCAGGCTGAGGGCTGGAAGGGTGAAAGGAGGAGTTGTGATGGCTGGCCATGGTGGTATGGACCTTTGTCGGATGCGCTCTGATGAACACTCGCGAAGGGGAGAAGGTGTGGTTTGGATCTAAATCCTCGTCCCCTTAAATGGGCGGCTCATTTACACGGCTAGGGGTGTGGATGTAAAAACACTCAGACTTTTCATATTCGTTTGACACGTGGGAGACGGCCATTATTGGGCGTCTAAGCCAAGGAGCGCAACATTTACAAGAAACCGGACTTTATTCAACAGGTACACGGAATTTGGAGGAGAACCCGCCTTGCAATGCCGAAGACAATCTGCGTGCCGGACTCATCGTCATTGAAGCCTGGTTCGGGGGCTACTGAGGGAGTCCTGGACTAGGGGGTGTCCGGATAGCCGGACTATACCTTCGGCCGGACTCCTGGACTAGGAAGATACAAGATTGAAGACTTCATCGCGTGTCCGGAAGGGACTTTCCTTGGCGTGGAAGGCAAGCTTGGCGATACGGATATGTAGATCTCCTACCATTGTAACCGACTTTGTGTAACCCTAACCCTCTCTGGTGTCTATATAAACTGGAGGGTTTTAGTCCGTAGGACAACATACAGAACAACAATCATACCATAGGCTAGCTTCTAGGGTTTAGCCTCTCCGATCTCGTGGTAGATCTACTCTTGTACTACCCATATCATCAATATTAATCAAGCAGGACGTAGGGTTTTACCTCCATCAAGAGGGCCCGAACCTGGGTAAAACTTCGTGTCCCTTGCCTCCTGTTACCATCCGGCCTAGACGCACAGTTCGGGACCCCTACCCGAGATCCGCCGGTTTTGATTAACATGTTAACGATCTGCCAGGAACAGTTTATAGCAAACGTAGAGCAAGCAACTGAGATTCTAGATCACTCCATAGTTGCAACCAGGGGCGTGAATAGATAGAGCATAACCACGTGTTCAAAACATCCTTACTGAAGTAGCTCAAAATAAGCATGGATCTCATGGTAGCATAAAGTTTACATGGCCTCAAAATAACAGAAGGAAAAGGACTTAGGAAAATCATAAGTGCCTGAAAACAACAACATTACGGAGTCTAGTTTGCATGCTTGTGCTAGTCACCACATAGATCACAAAAATACAATACTTGCACCCCTGTAAAGATGGCTTGTTTTAGTTGAACAAACATGTAGACCTCATGCTCATAGGACGCACAAATCAAATGCAACAAAAATGACAAATCACCATGATCTGATAAGTACCAGCAGTTAACATTTTATACCACTCTTGCAACAACGAAAAGGCATCATAATGGACAGTAACATGCACGAAATGTTGCTAACATGAAGAGCTTAACGAGACGAACATTTTGACATCTCATACTCTCCAATCGGGTAACCATGCACAAAGTAACAAGCAGTCAAACATGCCTATATGATGATGACTTTCAGGGACTTAGAAAAATAACGATGGGCGATGGATAGATAAAACACGCCCAGGCAGGGGATTGGATCGGAGCGCTCACTTTGGGCCCATGGGCCGGCTTGGAGCTGTCGGGTGTAAACCGGGTGGTTCGGGGCGGTACACGGCGGTCTGCAGGGCTGGGTAATCCGGGAAGGTTCGCAAGTGAACCGACCGGTTCACCAGTCTTGCTGGTCCGGTGAGGTAGGTGGCGGGGCCCACCTGGCGTGCGAGGTCAATGGGCGCCGGGTCTAGCGGGAGGCACGACAATGAAGAACTCCGGCGATAGGGCGCGAATGCCAGCGAGGAGCCTCGGATCTGGAACGGAACAACCGGATCCGATCGGCGGCGGCGCTTCGGGCGAGAGTGGCTATCGCTTGGCCGACGAGCTCATCGGGCGAAGAGGCGCTGAGCAGCGGCGGAGGTCAATGCCGCGGAACTGGGTGCGGAGGCGGCGTCACTGGTGCGGCGCCGTGGCATGGAGGAAGGCGACGAGCGACGCGGGAGTGGGAGGAGCCGAAGCGGGGCGGCGGCGCGGTGAGCTCGATGAGGCGGGGGGGACGTGAGGCGGCGGCTGCAGGCGCGGACGGCGATTCCGGCGACGGCGAGCAGCGATTCCGACGAGCGGGCACGGTCGACGGTGCGCGCAGGCGGCGGCGGGCGGATCTAGGCTCACCCGGGCCCCGGATGGGCCTGGGCGGGCCGTGCGGTGGAGAGGAGCCAGCGGGGATAGGTGGCGCGATGCGAGTGGATGCGGGAGGCGGCGGAGGTAACGTGGCGCCCTCTGACTGGCCGGAACGCGTGGCGGCTCGACATGTCCGGTGGTGGGAGGTTTTGTCCGGCGGCGCGAGGAGAGGGGCTAGGGTTTCATCTGCGCGAAGTTTCAGGGGAAGGTGCCAATTTATAGGTAGAGGGGGCTAGGAGAGTCCAAAAGAGATGAGGTTTTCGCCCACACGATCGTGATCCGACGACGGAGAACATGGAGGTGGTTTAGCTGGGCTATTGAGCTGTTTTGGAGGGGTGTTGGACTGCAACACAAAGATGCTTTTGCGGTTACCCGGTTAACCGTTGGGGCATTAAACGGCCTCCAAATGAAACGAAATTTTACAGGCGGTCTACCGGTGGTGTACCAAAGCCACTTGACAAATCTCGACCCATTCCGAGAATGTTTAACTCCTGCTCACGAAAAGAGACAAGAGGGGTGCCCCAGGTGCATGTGGGAGTGTCGGATTGTGAAACAGACAACGGGGAAAATGCTCGGATGCATGAGACGAACATGAATGCAAATGCGATGCACATGATGACATGATATGAAGTGCATGACAAGAAAATAGTGGAAAACAACTAATAAAAACCCAACCACGGAGGGAATATCATATCACATAGCCGAAAATGGCAAGAGTCGGAGTTATAAATATGGAAAGTTACATCCGGGGCGTTACAACACTCCACCACTACAAGAGGATCTCGTCCCGAGATCTAGGATGGCACCGGAGGGAAAATGGAAGATGAAGAGGTAAAACAAAGTTGCTTATTCGACAAATGAGTGAAACCACGAACCTTGAGAGGGTAAACCATTTAGAGAAAAGAATACAACGGAGAAGATCGAAGTTGAAAACACTCCATTAGAAAAGAGGAACAAGGAAGAACAAATTCGGACAGCACTCCGGTTGAAAAGCGATGCAAGACTTGATAAGATGAAAAGAACTTGAAAAGAGGACACGACACTCCGGTTAAATGGATAAGCAGGAAAAGAACCCGATCCTCAAAATTCGAGATGATGAGTGAAGAGAGCAACATCACAATGCCTCCGGAAGAAAGAATAGAAGATAGATCATTGGAATGAGAGAATGGAGAAGAAAATGCCAACTTCTGCCACAAATGAGCTTGGAGAGCACCCTTCCCGGAAGGTTATAATGGAGTTGTTGGAAACCCAACCACGAAACGAATAAACTTCTCGTGGGCTTATGGAAAACTTCTCAAAATTGACGAGAAATTCTGCCACTACGGAAACAAAAGATTGGATTATCACCAAGGAGACAAGAAAATTATTTCACCGGGAGGATAAATTGAAGATCTTGGGTCATTTATCAGCACCATAAATAGCAACAATCCATAGGGAAAGGTTTAGGTGAAATATAACCCAAGATAACTCCGATGAAGAGATTGATGGGTTGCAAAGGATCTCATGAACGAATTGAAAATGATGGGTTTAAAATATGTCATTTCGGCCAACGTGTGAATCATGAAACATGAAGGAAGCTGTCAAAACGACATAACACCACCTCAAAAGATAAGATAGAAAGAATTGCACTTTGGAATGCAAGATGAAGAATGCTTGAACTCCTCAAAACAAGACATGTGTTGAACACCATGTTTATTTGAGAGTATAGCTTGGCGGATCTTAACATCGAGAGAAATCTTGAGGACAATTGAAGAATGAAAGGAATCCTTGATGAACTACCATGAAGAAACTCTCGAAGAACTCCGGATATATTGTCACAGCTCTAGAATTTGATTGCAATTAGTTTCATAAGCATCCATGCATCATGTCTATGTTGTTTGAATTTTGAAATGGGGATGACAAACCCCAGCACTAAATGAAATGCAAATTGGATCAAAATAAAAATATTTTCAATGAACCCAGAATGCCCTTTAGAGAAGTTCATTTTTTTATAAAGGTGAAAACATCTGCCAAAAATGATGCACATATTTTTAGGCCATTCTGGATTTTTAAATTAACTCATATTGTATTTGAATTGGGGCCTTTAAATGCTATATATATATTAGATGCTCCAAAAATGTTGGAAATTGTTAAGGGTCACTGAAATAATTCAGAAAGCACCCATAATTGTTTCCAGGATTTTATGAAATGGTTTGGTATTATTACTAAATCAGAACAAATAGCAAAAAATAGAAAACATAAATAAAATAGAGAAAACTAGTGAGAGGAAAAACCCATCTGGCACTTACCTGGCACAGCCCACCTAGCGCCCAACCGGCCTAGCTCTGTGACAGCCCAACCGGTCCAACTGGCCCAGTGGCCAGTCATCATTCTCCTCTTGCCAGGAGGACACAATGCACGTGGCCGCCACTCGTGAGCACGCGCCTCGCCAGCTCCTGCTTGCCGCCGACGCGTGGACGCCTCCAACATAGCCACGCACCCCCTGAACTCTCTCTCCCTCACCCGTGGCCTCTCCCCTCCTCTGCTCTCTCACTCGCACGCACCCGAGCGGCCCCATCGCTGCCGACGTGCACCACCGCGGCCACCGCCTCCCCCTCGCCTCGCCGACATTCCCAGGAGCTCCGCCACAGACATCTACGCCTCTCTGTCGACTCACGCGACGCCAAACGCCGCCGAACGCCGTCTTCGCCTTCGTCTTCAACCTCGGGCACCCGAGCCCGTCTCCGGTCGATTCGGTGCCACCAGGACCTCCCCGAGTGTAACGCCCGGGTAATTAAGCTACAGTAATCCCATGCTAATGGTGCCACGTAACCTCTGTCACTAGTTAATCTCGGGTTAATTAGAAACCATTTCAAAATTCAAATTCAAATTAATGTCAACAATAAAAGTTTTCAAATATCAAAACTAAAATGTGCAAGCTATGGAAAATAATTGGTAAATATTGTTGGTGAAGAAACCAAAATTTTATAAAATGTTTAAGTGCTCAAAATGATTAAAACAGTAGCTAAAACAATTAATTGAATGCCTTTTATAATTTCAAAAATGCTAAACTATTTTTATTTAAGAGTGAAACCTTCTCTGGCAGAGGTATAAGCGGTAGTACTAATTTAGAAACTACTTTTGTGTTTTAACTAAAACCAAAATAATGTGAAACTAAAATAAAATAAATAAAAAGAAAAGGTCTAAACAGAAACAAAACAAAACAAAAGGAAAAGGAAGAAAGCCCCCCCCGCGCTGGGCCTCGGCCCAGCTGGCATCCAACCGGGTCGGCCCACCTAACCCCTCCATAACCCCCAACGACCGAACCCTAGCGGTTCACCCCCCACTACCCCCACTCCCCCGTTCTCTCTCTCCCTCGCCCCCATTTAGATTGGGATCGGGCGTCCCCGTCGCCCCCGACGCCACTAGACCTCGTCGTCGCCCGAAGGCCTCCCGTCGCCGGACCACCCCACCATCGCTGCTCGTCGCCAGGACCTGCTTCGTCTCCGCCTTGCGTCCTCGTCCGCCTCCCTGAGCAATGCTGCCACTGTCCCTATGGCCCCGCGGTGAGGCCCTGGCCTCTCCTTCTCCCATGCCCTGCGATGACCCGGCCTGCGCCGTGCTCGTCGGCACCACGCCGCTCGTGCCTCCCCTACTCTGGCCACCGAGGCCCGCGCCTGCCGTGGCCTCGCCCCGCTTCATCGCGTCTCACTCCCTACTCCCGGTTCGCGCACCGACCTCCCCTACACGACCCAAGCCATGCCCCGGCACCTCCTGTGTGCTCCTGCCATGTCCGCGCCTTCGTCTCCACCGCTGTCCGCTGCTCCACCACGCCCCTGCTCTGCGCCCCACCACACTCCCGCCGCGTTTCGGCCTCACTTGGCACTGTCGCCGGGCGCGGCCTGGACGCGAAGCCTCGTCACCGCCTCTGGCCACCTCAGCCCCGCGCCACACCATTATGAACCGCGCCCCGCTGCTGGTCGCGCTCGCCCGCCGCCATTGCTGCTTGCCATCCACTGCTGCTCATCGCCCCACCGCTTCCCGCGCTGCTGCACATACCCAACCAAGCCTCGCTGGTGCCCTGCCATGTGCGTTCGCTGTCGCTCGCACACCCCCGGGGCTCCGCCTCGTTAGCCACTGCCCGGGCGCCCGCTAACAGCCGCCCCATTTGTCCCCTGTGCCACTGAATGCCGGGGGCCACACCCTGAAACGTTAAAAAAATATTTAAAAAGTAAAAAATAAATAAAAATATTAATTAACTAAGTAATTAATTAACTTAATTAATTGTGTTTAATTAACCCAATCAATTAACTTAACCTAATTAATCTGATTAGTTGCCAGTCAATGACATGTGGGTCCCCTGTCCAGTTTGACCAGTCAAACTGTTGACTGGGTTGACCCAGTCAATGACATGTGGGTCCTATGTGACCCTGTTGACCAGTCAATAGTTGACTGGTCAAATGCCGACTAGACCCCCTTGACCCCACCTGCCAGCCACACATACATTCTGTTGGGTACAACTCTGGGTACCCGTAGCATTTTGTTCTTTAATTTCGAATTAAAATTAAAACCAGAAAAATTAGATAATGAATTAAAACTTTAAAAATTGATATAAAATAATCCGTAACTCAGATGTAAATACTTTGTACATGAAAGTTGGTCAGAACGACAAGACGAATCCAGATATGCAGCCCGTTCGTCCACCACGCGTCCCTAGCATAGCAAACACACAACTTTCCCCCTCCGGTTCATCTGTCCGAAAACGCGAAACACCGGGAATACTTTACCGAATGTTTCCCCTCTTCACCGATACCACCTCGTGCCGCGTTAGGGCACACCTAGCATCACGCTTTGTCTTGTCATGCATCGTCATGCATTTGTTTGCATTATATTTATTGTTTCTTCCCCCTCTTCTCTCGCTAGACACCGAGACCGACACCGCTGCTACCCAGTACGACTACGGTGTTGACAGCCCCTCTCTCTTGCCAGAGCAACCAGGCAAGCCCCCCCTTGATCACCAGATATCGCCTACTCTCCTCTATACTGCTTGCATTAGAGTAGTGTAGCATGTTACTGCTTTCCGTTAATCCTATCCTGATGCATAGCATGTCCTTGCTACTACTGTTGTTACCTATACCTGCTATCCTAATGCTTAGTATAGGATGCTAGTTTATCATCAGTGGCCCTACATTCTTTTCCGTCTGCCATGTTATACTATCGGGCCATGATCACTCGGGAGGTGATCACGGGTATATACTTATACATAATATATGATACATGTGGTGACTAAAGTCGGGTCGGCTCATGGAGCACCCGCGAGTGATTCACGGATTGGGGGCTGAAAGGACCTTTGTCCCAACGGCCCTCTGTTTGGATCTTTGTGGCGAAGCGACAGGGCAGGTTGAGACCACCTAGGAGAGGGGTGGGCCTGGCCCTGGTCGGCGTTCGCGGTTATTTCAAGATAACACATTTAACGAGATCTTGGTATTTGATCTGAGTCTGGCCACTGGCCTATACGCACTAACCATCTACGCGGGGACAGTTATGGGCACTCGACGTCGTGGTATCAGCCGAAGCCTTCGTGACGTCAGCGACTGAGTGGCACACGCCAGGTTTGACCGCGTAACGCAACTTCCTTTGTAATGGAGGTTGCTATGTCTGCTCTCCGGCTGCCCTCGCAACATGCAGGTGTGCAATGGGCGATGGGCCCATACCCCTGCGCCATAGGATTTCGACCGGCGTGCTGACCTCTCTGTTGTGCCTAGGTAGGGCTGCGACGTGTTGATCTTCCGAGGCCGGGCATGACCCAGGAAAGTGTGTCCGACCAAATGGGATCGAGCGTGTAGGGTTATGTGGTGCACCCCTGCAGGGAAGTTAATCTATTCGAATAGTCGTGATCTTTGGTAACAGGATGACTTGGAGTTGTACCTTGACCTTATGATAACTAGAACGAGATACTTACTAAAACAAACCCTTCCAAGTGCCAGATACAACCGGTGATTGCTCTCTCACAGGGCGACGAGGAGAGGATCATCGATCAGGATTATGCTACACGATGCTACTTCGTGAACTTACCATCTACTCTCTTCTCCTGCTGCAAGATGGAGGTTACCAGAAGTGTAGTCTTTGATAGGACTAGCTATCCCCCTCTTATTCTGGCATTCTGTAGTTCAGTCCACATATGATACCCTTATTCCATTTGATACCAATGCATACATATGTAGTGTAGCTCCTTGCTTGTGAGTACTTTGGATGAGTACTCACGGTTGCTTTTCTCGCCCTTTTCCCCTTTCCTATATCCGATTGCTGTGACCACACGATGGAGTCCAGGAGCCAGATGCCACTGTCGATGATGACTACTACTACTCGGGAGGTGCCTACTACTACGTGCATCCCGCTGACGACGACTAGGCGTAGTTTAGGAGGATCCCAGGCAGGAGGCCTGCGCCTCTTTCGATCTGTATCCCAGTTTGTGCTAGCGTTCTTAAGGAATACTTGGTTAACTTATGTCTGTACTCAGATATTGTTGCTTCCGCTGACTCGTCTATGATCGAGCTCTTGTATTCGAGCCCTCGAGGCCCCTGGCTTGTAATATGATGGTTGTATGACTTATTTTATTTGTAGAGTTGTGTTGTGATATCTTCCCGTGAGTCCCTGATCTTGATCGTACACGTTTGCGTGCATGATTAATGTACAATTGAATCGGAGGGGTCACAAGTTGGTATCAGAGCCGATTGCCTGTAGGAATCCCCCTTTCACACTCCTTGGACAAAGTCGAGTCTAGACATTACGAAACTTTTACTAACATGGTTGTGTGTCTTACGGTCCCACGTCACCATTGGGTGGTAGTAGGATCTTTTATTCCTCGACCTATACTCTGGGACTCTGACATCTCTTCTATTCAGGTTAAACGATTTTTGCTAACTCTAACTCTAGGTTCTCGTAATTACTTCCTTCCGGAGAGCCCCTAATTACAGATGATCGCCTGCCGCACCAGAATATTTAGAAGATACTCTCCGATGTTATCTCGAGAACTTGTGCTCATTGCGTTTGCAATTCCCTTCCACCGTCAACCCCTATAGATAACTACATGCACTTGCCATTCTGACCTTAGTCCCTGGTTGCTCTTGTTATTACAGGATACCTTGAAATGCTCGTTGTTGTTCCGTGAATCCTTGTGCCTACTACCTTGTAGTTCCTTGTCACCTAAATACACCTACAAATTATTCCTCACACACACCGAAGATTTGTTTCTCCCTAATTGTTCATGTGTTTCACCAAAGTCTTCGACATACTATTTGATCTTCTGAAAATCCTCAACAGCTTATTGCTCTTGAGATTCTTGCTTGTTTGAATTATGGTTAATCCCATAAGTATAGTAATCTTATTGGCATCCCTTGTCACTATCATCTTGAGCCCATCGATTCAATAAATTACGAATGCTCGCAATCCTCAACCAGATCCTAGAATTCATCCTTCCGGCTCAGACGCCATTTTAAACATGAGCTGGAGCATTGCTTCTGATCCCTTGAATTTGGAAATGATAGTTACTTTGCATTTGATCTTTGAATTAGTCAGTTGTTTCTATAATCTGATGCACTTAAATTCCTTCTTCCTCTGATTGAGTATCGATACTCGCATCAGCTTCGTAGTAGACCACAAGACCCCTTGTTGGATTATTATCCGACAGTGCCCTTCATATTCAATAACCTTGTGAGCCTTTCCATGGGTATATAATGTCTTTGGTAATATGTATCCTCTGGTATGATAATCATACTCTACTTTCGAGCTTGTATTGTTTACTCCGAAGTTTGTGGTATATGTTCCTAAGATGCCCCGATGGGTTGAACCAACGCCTTCCCTAATCGATGTGATCGCGAAAGATTTCATGGGTCATACTTATCTGGTATTGCACCAGTTAAAACTTTCAAGAACTAATGTCATTTTTGAAAAGTGAGAGGTGCATGGGAGGTTATGAATTGAGGAAATGGGAGTCGACCTTGAACCTTTGTGTTCATGCCCATAGACACGATGTAGATCCTATCATGGGAGCCTCTTGTAATAGTAACTATTTCCTTGATTTAATATCATTTTGTATATGTGAATTGGTCCTTTGCAATCGTGCTTCCGATCATATTTTCTCCTTGATTCCATTTCTCGGACTAGTTAAAGCACTTGTCTTCTGCAGATCAATGCACCTCTACAACCTCTATTATGTTCTACCTTCGAGTATAACCCCGTGGTATCTCGATAAAATCACAGAACCATATTACTTCTTGTGAGTTATTCTTCAAGTACTATTTCTCACTGATTTCAATTTTTCCCTGGGTTCTGAGTTGTTAGACACTCAGGGACACCGATAGTGAATCAAGTCTGAAATCCGATTCATTAACTCTAAGCAATTTTCGTTGCTTATGATTTTAATAATCCTTCAAGTCATTCCTAGCCCGATCGGCTATATCATTATCGTGCTAAATTTTAATTGTGCTACCTGGTCCTTCTTCTCTGCACACAATTTTCGACGATGAGCTAATCTTATGTCGAACTTCGTCATCATATCATTTCTCCATGAAGATCAAACTTGATTTTGAGTTTATGTCGTACCCTTGGTTCCCATAACTTTTCGCTTCATAATCATTTGACTTGATGGCATCGCCCACCGACTACATCTTCATGAAATCTCTCGACAACTGTGTCGTGATCATCATCAACATCCTAAGCTCTTCCAAGATATATATCGAATTCTTGATGGGCAATACCATCCTTACCCCTCGATGATTCGTGTTATCATCAACCACTTTATTGCCTTCCGTTCAACAGAAACTTGTTCGTGTTTTGTGTTATACCTTGAGATCATTGCTACCTTGCAGTTGTTCTTCATTACCTTGGAAGTATTACCATCTTTTACATCAAGAAAGTCGTGAGAATTTCACCACCTATTAAGAGATCTTGATACAGGTGTTACTTCTTGCCATATTCGTTCATTCCTTGGTCCCCGTGTTGTTTCTAACCGGAAAACCGACAATTGAACTATGATGTGCGACTTTAAAACTTCTAGCAACCCTATTGCTTTGAAGTTAATGGTCGATATTTCATTCTTAGACCATTGGTTATCGAATCACCATTCTAACATTAATCATTCTACCTAAGCCATTATTTTGGGTGCACCTTTCAATCAATGATTAATTGTGTATGTTTTCCTCGAGCATGCATCAATACAACATTTGATCTGGCAAGTGTTATGTCCTTGTTCTCATAATGGTGGGAATCCATCTTTTTGGAATTCTCAATGAATTGGTGCTGAGTCCATCAGCCACCTCCTCACCCTCTCTTTGATTTAATGACGAACTATCGTTTCAGAACTCGCTTCCACAGTTCATTTCCCAAGGACCTTATAATGTCATCTCGTCAATTTGTGTTGCATATTTTTCTTCTCAGGCATCCCGAGTCTGAGTTATCCCGACACCCATCAGACCTGCATCTCGGTCAGATATGATGGTTGGAGCATATTCCCAAAAGTTATAGCATTGGTCCTTGACCCGATAAGGTGATGTCATGCTTAGCACACCTGGCCGGAGGACCTATTGTTATAGTTTCCATTTTAGTAAGGTTATCCATTCTTCCATGAGGAAATTGTAAGACTTATTCTATAAGTTGTTCCTGATGGATCCTTTGTGTATCCATAGCCTGATCTTTACCCGATGACCATGTCAAGGCTATCTCAAAGCATGTCTGTGGTACTCCGAATTTCAACAAGAACATTTGAAGCCAATGCTAAATGTTTCTTGCTAAATTATCCAAACACCGTTGTATGGGTAGTGTCATCAAATTTCTCTCCCCTTACCTAAAGGGTTTTCTACATGATATCCTGCCATGGATACCATGCTCTGCTTGTCCTTGGGAAGGATATATCCCTGAATTATGTGATTAAAACACATTTTTCCTTTCCATCACCTAATTAATCTGATAATCATATGTCCTTTCCATTGTTTGGTTTAACCTTTCTTGAGGTCTATATAATCCAACCAGTATTATTCTCCTACATATGTAAACCCCTCGGTGTACAATTCTGTCAACAAGGCCCTGTTACTATTTTTGATGATATTCCAGTAGCCACCGATGGACGAGAACTTTGCCTAATGGCCCGCCTCGTTCAACGAGCAGGAAAATGGTTCTCTTCGTCCCTCGCCCTTGGTACCGACGTTATTGCTGACATAATTGACAGGCTACCCTCTGACATGCCTTGCTATCATGACCATGCAAGATGTCACCGCTCCTCCTACTTTTATCCCACATGGTGGGCCCATAACCCACAGTTCCACGGGATCGAAACCTAACTCTCCTATACACCACCTGTTCCCAAGGTTGTTCCTCGCGCTTGACTTCATATGTAATTCACGGACCACCTGTCTAGTGATCTATTCTGGTATGAGGCGCAATACCTATTCTCGTTTCCCTGAAACCCTATCACCTTCTGATTAGGCATCGAACGAATGCTTATCCGTTTGAAACTTCTCATGATACCTTCTTACTTTGCTCTTGATATCTTCTTAAGTTTCAAATCGAGAGATACTTATACTTCTTCTCTGAGTTAACCGTCTGATGCTAGATCTTGTTAGAATCCATCCATATAGAGTATTCCCTTCTTACCCTTTCATAAGTACGGTGAAGATCTTGAGGGAAGGATGACAAATTCATCATGATGACCTGAAGCAGAGAAATGAAGACATCAGCGCTATGGATCGACCACTTCGAGAAGAGCAACCAAGAGCGAGAAGATTCGTTAGGAATTCGTAACCAGACCTTTCCCCCTTATTCCAGCTCTTAAATCTCGGGACGAGAATTCTTGTAGAGGAGGAGTTTTGTAACACCCGGGTAATTAAGCTACAGTAATCCCACGCTAATGGTGCCATGTCACCTCTGTCACTGTAGTTAATCTCGGGTTAATTAGAAACCGTTTCAAAATTCAAATTCAAATTAATGTCAACAATAGAAGTTTTCAAATATCAAAACTAAAATGTGCAACTATGGAAAATAATTGGTAAATAATGTTGGCGAAGAAACCAAAATTTTATAAAATGTTTAAGTGCTCAAAATGATTAAAACAGTAGCTAAAACAATTAATTGAATGCCTTTTATAATTTCGAAAATGCTAAACTATTTTTATTTAAGAGTGAAACCTTTTGTGGCAGAGGTATAAGCGCTAGTACTAATTTAGAAACTAGTTTTGTGTTTTAACTAAACCAAAATAATGTGAAACTGAAATAAAATAAATAAAAAGAAAAGGTCTAAACAAAAAGAAAACAAAACAAAAGGAAAAGGAAGAAAGCCCCCCCCCCCCGCGCTAGGCCTCGGCCCAGCTGGCCATCCAACCGGGCCGGCACACCTAACCCCTCCATAACCCCCAACGACCGAACCCTAGCGGTTCACCCCCCACTACCCCCACTCCCCCGTTCTCTCTCTCCCTCGCCCCCATTTAGATTGGGATCGGGCGTCCCCGTCGCCCCCGACGCCACTGGACCTCGTCGTCGCCCGAAGGCCTCCCGTCGCCGGACCACCCCACCGTCGCTGCTCTTCGCCAGGAGCTCCTTCATCTCCGCCTCGCGTCCCCGTCCGCCTCCCCGAGCAATGTTACCACTGTCCCTACGGCCCCGCGGTGAGGCCCTGGCCTCTCCTTCCCCCCTGCGCCGTGCTCGTCGGCACCGCGCCGCTCGCGTCTCCCCTGCTCTGGCCACCGAGGCCCGCGCCTGCCGTGGCCTCGCCCCGCGCCATCGCGTCTCACTCCCTACTCCCAGTTTGCGCACCGGCCTCCCCCTACACGACCCTGGCCATGCCCCGGCGCCTCCTGTGTGCTCCTGCCATGTCCGCGCCTTCGTCGCCACCGCTGCTCGCTGCTCCACCGCGCCCCTGCTCTGCGCCCCACCACACTCCCGCCGCGTTTCGGCCTCACTTGGCACCGTCGCCGGGCGCGCCCTAGACACGAACCCTCGTCGCGGCCTGGCCACCTCAGCCCCGCGCCGCACCGTTCCCAACGGCGCCCCGCTGCTAGTCGCGCTCGCCCGCCACCGTTGCTGCTTGCCATCCACTGCTGCTCATCGCCCCACCGCTTCCCGCGCTCCTGTACATGCCCAACCAAGCCTCGCCGGTGCCCTGCCATGGACGTTCGCCGTCGCCCGCACGCCCCCGGGGCTCCGCCCCGTTAGCCACTGCCCGGGCGCCCACTAACGGCCGCGCCGTTTGTCCCCTGTGCCACTGAACGCCGGGGCCCACGCCCTGAAACGTTAAAAAAATATTTTAAAAATTAATTAAAAAAGTAAATAATAAATAAAAATATTAATTAACTAAGTAATTAATTAACTTAATTAATTGTGTTTAATTAACCTAATCAATTAACTTAACCTAATTAATCTGATTAGTTGCTAGTCAATGACATGTGGGTCCCCTGTCCAGTTTGACCAGTCAAACTGTTGACTGGGTTGACCCGGTCCATGACATGTGGGTCTTGTGTGACCCTGTGGACAAGTCAACAGTTGACTGGTCAAATGCTGACTGGACCCCCTTGACCCCACCTGCCAGCCGCACATACATTCTGTTGGGTACAACTCTGGGTACCCGTAGCATTTTGTTCTTTAATTTCGAATTAAAATTAAAACCAGAAAAATTAGATAATGAATTAAAACTTTAAAAATTGATATAAAATGATCCGTAACTTAGATGAAAATACTTTGTACATGAAAGTTGCTCAGAACGACGAGACGAATCCAGATACGCAGCCCGTTCGTGCACCACGCATCCCTAGCATAGCAAACACGCAAATTTCCCCCTCCCGTTCATCTGTCCGAAAACGCAAAACACCGGGAATACTTTCCCGGATTATTTCCCCCTTCACCGGTACCACCTCGTACCGCGTTAGGGCACACCTAGCATCACGCTTTGTCTTGTCCTGCATCGTCATGCATTTTTTTGCATTATATTTATTGTTTCCTCCCCCTCTTCTCTCGCTAGACACCGAGACCGACGCCGCTGCTACCTAGTACGACAACGGTGTTGATGACCCCTCTCTCTTGCCAGAGCAACCAGGCAAGGCCCCCTTGATCACCAGATATCGCCTACTCTCCTCTATACTGCTTGCATTAGAGTAGTGTAGCATGTGCATGTTACTGCTTTCCGTTAATCCTATCCTGATGCATAGCCTGTCCTTGCTACTACTGTTGTTACCTATACCTGCTATCCTAATGCTTAGTATAGGATGCTAGTTTATCATCAGTGGCCCTACATTCTTGTCCATCTGCCATGCTATTCTATCGGGAGGTGATCACTCGGGAGGTGATCACGGGTATATACTTATACATAATATATGATACATGTGGTGACTAAAGCCGGGTCGGCTCTTGGAGCACCCGCGAGTGATTCACGGATTGGGGGCTGAAAAGACCTTTGTCCCAACGGCCCTCTGTGTGGATCTTTGTGGCGAAGCGACAGGGCAGGTTGAGACCACCTAGGAGAGGGGTGGGCCTGGCCCTGGTCGGCGTTCGCGGTTATTTCAAGATAACACATTTAACGAGATCTTGGTATTTGATCTAAGTCTGGCCACTGGCCTATACGCACTAACCATCTACGCGGGGACAGTTATGGGCACTCGACGTCGTGGTATCAGCCGAAGCCTTCGTGACGTCAGCGACTAAGCGGCGCGCGCCGGGTTGGACCGCGTAACGCAACTTCCTTTGTAATGGAGGTTGCTAGGTCTGCTCTCCGGCCACCCTCGCAATGTGCAGGTGTGTAATGGGCGATGGGCCCAGACCCCTGCGCCATAGGATTTAGACCGGCGTGCTCACATCTCTGTTGTGCCTAGGTAGGGCTGCGACGTGTTGATCTTCTGAGGCCGGGCATGACCCAAGAAAGTGTGTCCGGCCAAATGGGATCGAGCGTATTGGGTTATGTGGTGCACCCCTGCAGGGAAGTTAATCTATTCGAATAGCTGTAATCTTTGGTAATAGGACGACTTGGAGTTGTACCTTCACCTTATGACAACTAGAACCGGATACTTAATAAAACACACCCTTCCAAGTGCCAGATACAACCAGTGACCGCTCTTTCATAGGGCGACGAGGAGAGGATCAGCGATCAGGATTATGCTACACGATGCTACTTGGTGAACTTACCATCTACTCTCTTCTCTTGCTGCAAGATGGAGGTTACCAGAAGCGTATTCTTCAATAGTACTAGCTATCCCCCTCTTATTTCGGCATTCTGGAGTTCAGTCCACATATGATACCCTTATTCCATTTGATACCAATGCATACATATGTAGTGTAGCTCCTTGCTTGCGAGTACTTTGGATGAGTACTCACGGTTGCTTTTCTCCCCCTTTTCCCCTTTCCTATATCCGATTGCTGTGACTAGACGATGGAGTCCAGGAGCCAGACGCCACTGTCGATGACGACTACTACTACTCGGGAGGTGCCTACTACTAGGTGCAGCCTGCTGACGACGACCAGGAGTAGTTTAGGACGATCCCATGCAGGAGGCCTGCGCCTCTTTCGATCTGTATCCCAGTTTGTGCTAGCCTTCTTAAGGCATACTTGGTTAACTTATGTATGTACTCAGATATTGTTGCTTCCGCTGACTCGTCTATGATCGAGCTCTTGTATTCGAGCCCTCGAGGCCCCTGGCTTGTAATATGATGCTTGCATGTCTTATTTTATTTGTAGAGTTGGGTTGTGATATCTTCCCGTGAGTCCCTTATCTTGATCGTACACGTTTGCGTGTATGATTAGTGTACGATTGAATTGGGGGCATCACACCGAGCTCGATGACCTTCCCAACGTGATCGCCATGAGCTTCTGCTCCCAACCCCTCTCTCCTCCCACTCGATTTCTTCCTCTAACCCCACTGGCCACCGCGGCCGAAGCTCGCTGCCGCCTGCCTTGTCGTGCGTCGCCACTACAGCCAACACCCATCGTTGCTGGGCATGGCAATGAGCTCCTGGTTCCTCCAGGAGGCCGTCCAGCCCTTTTTGCTAGCTCGGCGTGCCCCGTAGCACCACTTCCCGCATGTGCCCGAGCCCCACCGCCGCCCAGCTCGACGTCGGCGAAGATTTCAGCCACCCCGCGACCAACTGATGGCACCGTTGGACGCGTCTCACTCCCACGACCCCGTAGAACCCACCCGCGCGACCAGCCATGGCCGGAACCGGCCGGCCAGTGATCGCCGCCGTGCACTGCTTAGCGCCGACGGTTA
Source organism: Triticum urartu (assembly GCF_003073215.2). Lineage (NCBI taxonomy): Eukaryota > Viridiplantae > Streptophyta > Magnoliopsida > Poales > Poaceae > Triticum > Triticum urartu. The sequence continues at coordinate 421,575,374 of NC_053027.1, forward strand.
GCCGCCGGTTAAACCACACTATTAGCACTAATTAACCCCCAGCTCTCACTGACAAGTGGGCCCTAGTGCCTAAGTTAATTAGTTTAACCTCTCTGTTAGATTAGTGCCAATCTCAGAGGGCCCCGCCTGTCACCTTTGACTTGGTCGTGTCAGCTTTGACCGGGTCCCACATGTCAGCCTCTGTAGCTAACTATGTGTCACTGACTAGTGGGCCCTACAGGTCAGGTTTGACCTGGAGGCGCCCAGTTGACCTGCTAAGGTTAGCATGACGTAGTGCTAACGCAATAAACCCTTTTCTATATTTTAAATAAATCTAAACGATTTATTTATTTCAGAAATTAGCTAAAACTTCTAAAAATCATAGTAATTCAACCGTCGCTCCAATTCAAATAATTTATATATGAAAAATGATCAAAAAAATCCAATCTATCCATCTGTACCATTTTCATGCATGTTTGAACAATGTTTGTCCTCTGTTTTGGACAAAACAAATTAAGGGCATTTAAATAATCATATATGGAGTTGGAATTTGAATCATGTATTCAAACCAACTTCATTTAAATCATAGCTAGATGCATTAGCTCAAACCACAGCATATTGCCATGTCATGATCATGCATCATATTGTGGCATTGCATTGATTGTGTTGTTTCTCAGTTGTTGGTGTTTGTCCCCTCTCGATAGACGTGGTTCCGACGATGTGATCGATGACACTGATGAAGAACTATACTATCTTCAGAAGTGCCAGGCAAGCAAAACCCCCTTGTTCATTCCGATACAATCCCACTCTCTCGCTCCTTCTCTCTTTTACTGCATTAGGACAACAATGTTTCAATTGTTACATGCTGGGGCAGCTGAACCCCTTTCCTCTGCATGACCTGTCATTGCCACAGTAAATAGATGAAACCCACTAGCATGAGTAGGAGTTTTTTGAGCCCTGATGTGCCTACTCATTCCTGCTTGTTTGTCATGCCTGCTACTGCTTAGAGTTGAGTCAGGTCCGATTCATCGGGGATGAATTGGAATGTGGTGAACATGTCCTACTGTTGAGAGCTAAGTGTGTGAACACGATTTGGTAAAGGTAGTGGTGAGAGGCCATGTAGGAGTACATGATGGGTTGTCTCATTGCAGCCGTTCTTAGGAACTGAGTTCTGTGTTTGTGATCCATGAAAAGTTACTACCACACATTGGGTTCCGATAACTCGACCCCTCTCGACTTATTAATCAACTCGATCTCTGTCCAGGAGTTGCAACTAGTTTCTGGTGTTTGTAGGTAGTGTTAGTAGTCTACCAAGTGGCACCCGGTACAGGTGGGCTTGGGACAGACTAGGAACAGTGGCATGGTGTACCAAGTGGCACCCGGATGGTGGGCTTGGGAACCCTGCACACATCATTTGGGGCCGTGAGCGACACCCCGGCCGGATCTCCTTGCGGATGGAACCCGAATAGGCGATAAACCTGGACGAGAGACTTGTGTGATTAGTCAGATCGTGGCCGACTCCCTCACCATGCTTCTGCTTGAAGGTTGTCGAGATACACGACATGTACATGGTGGTAAGTGGCGAGAGCGTGTGTGAAGAAGTACACCCCTGCAGGGTTATCATTATCTATTCGAATAGACAGATTCCTCGTATATGGAAACTTGGACCCCTTGCATAGTTCATAGATAAGTGAAAGTGGATACTCTAAAATGTGCAAGATAAGCGTGACTGCCATGGATGGCGTTCTCGTAGGGAGACGGGAGCGGATCCATAGTGGTGTATTGAAATGGTGAATTTGTGGACTCTTGTGCGCCACCTCAAAAGAGTTACTTGCAGTCATAGTTAGGATAGCCACTGAGTCAAAGCTGGCTTGCTGCAGTCAAACTCCACCACCCCCTTTATTGATACCGATGCATATGTAGCTAGTTCTGATGTAAGTCTTGCTGGGTACATTTGTACTCACGTTTGCTTAATTTATGTTTTGCAGAGAGACGTCAGTCTCGCTAGTAGTTCCGTGTGGACTTCGACGTTTAGTTTGATACCTCAGCTATGATCTTGTGACCTCGACAGGATCTTGTACATAGTCAGGCTTCTCAGCCTTTTTCATTTGTAGATGTCTATACTCAGACATGTTAAGCTTCCGCGTGTGCTTTGACTTGTATGCTCTGAATGCTAGGAGATGAGACCAATGTTTGTAATATCTTGGCTCCTCGGAGCCTAATGAATAAATACTTGAGTCGTAGAGTTATTTTGTGATGCCATGTTGTGTTTACACATATCGAGCATATTGCGTGTATGATTGAAATGCTTGGTATGTGTGGGATCTGACAACCTAGTTGTTTATCCTTGGTAGCCTCTCTTATGGGGAAATGTAGTCTTGTGCTTCCATGAGCCATAGTAGTCCGCTACAGCCCGGTTCACCGGTGTCCTGCTAGCCCAGCACTACTGCTCCGGAACACTTGACTGGCCGGCATGTGATTCACTTCGTTCATGTGTCTGTCCCTTCGGGGAAATGTCACGCGGTGACATCCGAGTCCTGCCTAGCCTGCTATAGCTTGGGTTCCCGGAGTCCTGTTAGCCCAGTGCTATAGCCTGGATTCGCACGCTGCTAACCGACATGCTCGATGTTGATTCATGTATGCCTATCCCCATAAGTTAGTGCCACTTTGGGTCCACGACTAGTCATGTCGGCCCGGGTTCTCTGTCATATGGATGCTAGCGACACTATCATATACGTGAGCCAAAAGGCGCAAACGGTCCCGGGCCATGGTAAGGCGACACCCGTGGGTATACCGTGCTGAGGTCGCAAAGTGATATGAGGTGTTACATGCTAGATCGGTGTGACTTAGAATCGGGGTCCTGACAGCTTTGGTATCAGAGCCTGACTGCCTGTAGGATTACCAAGCCAAGCTGGTACAAGTTGAGTCTAGAAATGCTTTAGTTATATAAGGGAATTGGTTGTGGATGGGAACGTAAGGCTCTTTTTACTCTTTTACCTTATGCCCTTCTTCTCTGAGTCAACCTCTTCTTTTCTACGGGGGTTAAGTACTAGGCTTCTCTTCTATCTCTCAGGATGACGTGTTACTAAACCGTAGTTGCCTAGGATTGTTGAGTTCAAGCCTCAGTTCAGTTCCTACAACTTCCATATGTTTATAGCTGGCCTCAGAAACTTGATATTGAGATGTTGAGTGGTTATGCCACCATTTTTGCAGGATGTCTCAAATTATTTTGAGCATTTACAGCCGTTATGTTGTCCGAGTCATCCCATGTTTCTAAATAGTCTGATGCACTTGCAAATATTTCCTCCATGTTCTGTTGTATTTTTGGGCCAGATTAAGCACACTAATCGGTGTGTTGAGGTACTCTGTTGCCTTGACGTGTTTGTTGGAGTTAGTATTATGACCCTAGGTGTCCTCGAGAATTTAGCAATGCTTTCGTATCCCCAGTGTGATGATTCTGGCCATCATTCTTGAAAGCATCCCATGATGCCATTTAGTAGTAGGTATTCTACTCCTGTGTTCTTCACCCAAGAATCACTCTATTCACTTCGTGTTGATATTGTTGCTAGTTCCTTTAGGATATTCGTAACCTTTGCGATAGTCCTCGAGGTCCGTGGTATTTCCTTCTTCCAAATACCATGAACTGCTTATGGCAGAAGTTCTTTTGAACCAAAAGATCACAACCAGAGTGCTCTTGATGAGTTATCCATTCTACATTGTGAATCTGCCAGTTCTTCCTTTCTGCATGGGTTATCCGGAAGAAATGTTGAACTTTGCTCGACATACTAATCTATGTGTCCACAACTCAGAAAGATATATGTTCCTTGAGTTGACCCTCCTCAGTTGTATTTCGACCCTAGTCTATCACTTGATAGTCAGGAATAGTTGTGCATTGGTGTTCATCGATGCCTATTATTCTTGTGGTCCGTCAAGCCATTCTATTTCAGAATGTCTAGGAGAAACAAACCAGTACCACGTCCATTTCTAGGATTGGGTCAAAGTAGTTGTATTCCACAGATCAAAATGCCAATGCAGTTTTTGTTCTGTTCTACCTTGGAGTATTACCATCTTTATATCAAGAATATCATGGCAATTGCACACCATCCTATGAACTCTTGATACAGTGGTACTTCTCGCCATCATTTTTCATTCCTCGGTCCCCATGTTGTTGCAACCGGAATGATGACGAGTGAATTATGATGTGTGAAATGAATACTACTAGCAACTCCGTTGCTTGGTAGCTAATGGACAATAATTTCATCCTTAGCGTGTTGGTTATTGAATCATCATCCTAAGATTGATCATGCTACCTAGTCCTTATTTCTGGTGCACTCTTCGACCAATGAGTTAGGATTGTGTCAATCCCTCTCTCTTCTGATCACATCATCTTGCCCTAAAAAGCAAGATTGTTCTCGAGCTTAATATCGGTGGTTCATGATTTTCTGAATATCCTCTCGGAAGTATCACCAGGCTATTCCCTGACCGCTATGTTGATCTCGTGATCAAGTTGGTTCCTTGTAACCACCCCTTCTCCAAGAATTTGTGTTGGGTACCCCTGAGCTAGTTGGTTAAGCTGAACAACAACTTGGAGAGTTGGAGGATAAAAGCTGCCTCATTTAGTTCATTTTCAAAGGGATATATCTGTGTGTGTTGAAGAAAGATGATATCTTCATCGATTGCTCCCTGTGATTAGTTGTTGAATCTATTGCCTTGTCGAAACTTTGACTTGAGAATGGGCTATTGTCAAGTCAAATCAGAACCAACAATGTTCGTAATGTTGTCTTACTCGTGGTTGATCCCTCGAGCATACACCATTACATCTTTTGGTCTGACCAATGCTATCACCGTGTTCACATGATGGTGGAAGTCCAGTTATATGGAAATTCCGATGAGTTGCTGTTGAGCCCATCAGCAGCATCTTGTCTCCCCCATGATTCGTGTTAAACATTAAGCTAGTGTTGGAAACTTTGTAAACAACGCCTTCATGTTCCGTTCATGAAGCATATGTTTGGATGAAAGTAGCGACTTCCTCTAAGTTCACGTGCAATCGATGCAAGTTGCCGCCGTGAATTCGAGAAAGTTTATTTTGCTTCCTCTGGAATCATCCCAAGTCAGTCATGCATATGTGCGAAGTATATTGTGGTTTGGAGACTTGCAACCTTCATTCTATATGTATCCCTAGCACACCAAGCCACTAACTGATTTGTTCAAGGAGAAGAAGTTCCTTCATAGGAGCTAATCATATGACTTATGCAAGGACTTTGTTATCCGAGATGATGGTTCCCAACTAGAACTCGGTAGTGTTTATTATAAGACTACTACATGGTCATGCCTGTCTGGGACAATGTGTTCATATGTTGTAGCAGAACCAGCTCATGTTTTGGAGCTTGCTATCATAGTTCATCTCCCGAGAATCTCGCAATGTCATCTCGTCGATTTGTGTTGCAAACTTTCATTTTTCCTTCTAGACTCGATGAGTCTGGAATATCCTAAAACCAACCAGATCTGAATCTCAAGCAGATGTGATGGTTGGAACTCTTCCCAAGAGCTATAATATTGGTCTCTCGGTAACCGGTAGAGTGGATGTCGTGGCCAACACACCCAGCCGGAAGACCTATTATTGTAGTATCTTGATTGAGGAAGATGGCCACCTCCCCATAAGGATCTCGTAGAATTTATTCCATTAGTTGTTCCCTATAGATTTTTGTGTTTCCGAAGTCCGACCTTTTACTTGATGTTCTAGATACCAAACCATCTCAATAAATAGGTTACGCTAGCCATGAAGGAGAACATTAGAAGCGGAGTGCTAAATCTCTCTCGGTCGATCATCCAGATTTTGATCCCTTGGCCTCTCTAAGGTGAAATCTGAGAAAGTGTTATCTTTCTTTGCATCTGTGTCCTCCACCATTATTCATCATGGTAGTATGTTGTGTTGCTAGGATCCTTGACATGGATATTGGTAAAACTTGTTGAATATGGGAATGCTCAAGTTCTTGAGAGCACGCGCAATCACTAGGATTTATCGTCGACATTAATTGTGATATGCTCTAAGTTTCCTAGGTTATGCTATAACCTTTCCAATAGTGGAATCTCTCTCGACTGTTGGGTTTCTCCCCAGTTACTAGAATCATTTCCAACATTTGCATTTTGTCCCCAGCTTGCACCCACCGTTGTGCCTTTTCACTATGATCCGCCTTCTCAGCAGTTGTTGTCCAAGGTCATCTTCAAAAGTGGACCTACCATGGGCCCCACCCATCTTTGATGATAAGCAAAAATCATCCCTTGAGTTGCCTTTAACAAGGTAGTCCACATCATCCATCCTAGTCCGGGTATGCCATTCCTTCGTATTCCGCCAAACGATTGTTGTGATTTGCCCTAGGCTGGTATGAAGAGTTTCAATGATCTATGAATCAAAAGTAATTCTTTTTGCCACTTAAGGGAATATTTCTGCAATTCACCTTCCCTAAGGTGCCGTTACGGAATCATGGCAGTTAACTCCTCGTTATCTTGAAACCATGCACCATCTTGTTCCGCGTGGAATTGTGCTTATCAACTTGAATCTTCGTTCTCTGTTTCACTCCATTCCTTTGAATGTATGTTTCGTGTCTCAGCTCAAGAGATGTTTTATATCTCACCCCAAAAGTTGATCTTGAGTTGACCAATCTTCGAGAAGATCGATTCCGGTAGAGTTCCTGTCCGTCGTCATTATGTTGGATGAAGATCTTGAAAGGAAGGACGCCAAGATCGAGCTGAAGCAGTTGGATCATGAAGATCATGTTATTAGCTTTGTGTTCCCTCTATCTTCTAACCTCACGTCTTGAATCTTGGGACAAGATTCTTGTTTAGTGGGGTGAGTTGTCACAACCCTAGAATTTGATTGCAATAAGTTTCATAAGCATCCATGCATCATGTCTATGTTGTTTGAATTTTGAAATGGGGATGACAAACCCTAGCACTAAATGAAATGCAATTAGGATCAAAATAAAAATATTTTCAATGAACCCAGAATGCCCTTTAGAGAAGTTCATTATTTTTAATAAAGGTGAAAACCTTTGCCAAAAATGATGCACATATTTTTAGGCCATTCTGGATTTTTAAATTAACTCATATTGTATTTGAATTGGGGCCTTTAAATGCTATATATATATTTTAGATGCTCCAAAAATGTTGGAAATTGTTAAGGGTCACTGAAATAATTCAGAAAGAACCCATAATTGTTTCCAGGATTTTATGAAATGGTTTGGTATTATTACTAAATCAAAACAAATAGCAAAAAATAGAAAACATAAATAAAATAGAGAAAACCAGAGAGAGGAAAAACCCACCTGGCACTTACGTGGCGCAGCCCACCTAGCGCCCAACCGGCCCAACTCTGTGACAGCCCAACTGGCCCGACTGGCCCAGTGGCCAGTCATCGTTCTCCTCTTGCCAGGAGGACGCAGCGCGCGTGGCCACCGCTCGCGAGCACGCGCCTCACCAGCTCCTGCTTGCCGCCGACGCCTGGACACCTCCAACGTAGCCACACCCCCCTGACCTCTCTCTCCCTCACCCGTGGCCTCTTCCCTCCTCTGCTCTCTCACTCGCACGCACCTGAGCGGCCCCGTCGGCACCGACGTGCACCACCGCGGCCACCTCCTCCCCCTTGCCTCGTCGACATGCCAAGGAGCTCCGCCACAGACGTCTACGCCTCTCTGTCGACTCACGCGATGCCAAACGCTGCCGAACGCCGTCTTCGCCTTTGTCTTCAACCTCAGGCACCCGAGCCCGTCTCCGGTCGATTCGGCGCCGCCAGGACCTCCCTGAGCTCGCTGACCTTCCTTGCGTGATCGCCATGAGCTTCTGCTCCCAACCCCTCTCTCCTCCCACTCGATTTCTTCCTCTAACCCCGCTGGCCACCGCGGCCGAAGCTCGCCGCCACCTGCCTTATCGTGCGTCGCCACTGCAGCCAGCGCCCATCGTTGCTGCGCATGGCAATGAGCTCCTGGTTCCTCTAGGAGGCCGTCCAGCCCTTTTTGCTAGCTCGGCGTGCCCTGCAGCACCACTTCCCGCATGTGCCCGAGTGCCACTGCCGCCCAGCTCGACGCCGGCGATGATTCTAGCCACACCGCGACCAACCGATGGCACTGTTGGACGCGGCTCACTCCCACGACCGCGTAGAACCTACCCACGCGACCAGCCGTGGCCGGAACCGGCCGGCCGGTGATCGCCGCCGTGCACTGCTTACCGCCGGCGATTAGTCACTGGTTAAACCCCACTGTTAGCACTAATTAACCCCCAGCTCTCACTGACAAGTGGGCCCCAGTGCCTAAGTTAATTAGTTTAACCTCTCTATTAGATTAGTGCTAATCTCAGAGGGCCCCGCCTGTCACCTTTGACTTGGCCACGTCAGCTTTGACCGGGTCCCACATGTCAGCCTCTATAGCTGACTATGTGTCACTGACTAGAGGGCCCTACTGGTCAGGTTTGACCTAGAGGTGTCCAGTTGACCTGCTGAGGTCAGCATGACGCAGTGCTGACGCATTAAACCCTTTTCTGGATTTTTAATAAATCTAAACGATTTATTTATTTCAGAAATTAGCTAAAACTTCTAAAAATCATAGTAATTCAACCGTAGCTCCAAATCAAATAATTTATATATGAAAAATGATTAGAAAAATCCAATCTATACATCTGTACCATTTTCATGCATGTTTGAACAATGTTTGTCCTTTGTTTTGGACAAAACAAATTAAGGGCATTTAAATAATCATATATGGAGTTGGAATTTGAATCATGTATTCAAACCAACTTCATTTAAATCATAGCTAGATGCATTAGCTCAAATCACAGCATATTACCATGTCATGATCATGCATCATATTGTGGCATTGCATTGATTGTGTTCTTTCTCAGTTGTCGGTGTTTGCCCCTCTCGATAGACGTGGTTCCGACGATGTGATCGATGACACCGATGAAGAACTATACTATCTTCAGAAGTGCCAGCCAAGCAAAACCCCCTTGTTCATTTCGATACAATCCCACTCTCTCGCTCCTGCTCTCTTTTACTGCATTAGGACAACAATGTTTGAACTGTTACATGCTGCGGTAGCTGAACCCCTTTCCTCTGCATGACCTGTCATTGCCACAGTAAATAGATGAAACCCACTAGCATGAGTAGGAGTTGTTTGAGCCCTGATGTGCCTTCTCATTCATGCTTGTTTGTCATGCCTCCTACTACTTAGAGTTGAGTCAGGTCCGATTCATCGGGGATGAATTGGAATGTGGTGAACATGTCCTACTGTTGAGAGCTAAGTGTGTGAACACGATTTGGTAAAGGTAGTGGTGAGAGGCCATGTAGGAGTACATGGTGGGTTGTCTCATTGCAGCCGTTCTTAGGAACTGAGTTCTGTGTTTGTGATCCATGAACAGTTACTACCACACATTGGGTTCCGGTAACTCGACCCCTCTCGACTTATTAATCAACTCGATCTCTGTCCAGGAGTTGCAACTAGTTTCTGGTGTTTGTAGGTAGTATTAGTAGTCTACGAAGTGGCACCCGGTACAGGTGGGCTTGGGACAGACTAGGCATAGTGGCACGGTGTACCAAGTGGCACCCGGATGGTGGGCTTGGGAACCCTGCACACATCGTTTGGGGCCGTGAGCGACACCCCGACCGGATCTCCTTGCGGATGGAACCCGAATAGGCGATAAACCTGGACGAGAGACTTGTGTGATTAGTCAGGTCGTGGCTGACTCCCTCCCTCACCAGGCTTCCGCTTGAAGGTTGCCGAGATACACGACGTGTACATGGTGGTAAGTGGAGAGAGCGTGTGTGAAGAAGTACACCCCTGCAGGGTTATCATTATCTATTCGAATAGCCGGATTCCTCGGATTTGGAAACTTGGACCCCTTGCATAGTTCATAGATAAGTGAAAGTGGATACTCTAAAATGCGCAAGATAAGCGTGAATGCCATGGATGGCGTTCTCGTAGGGAGACGGGAGCGGATCCATAGTGGTGTATTGAAATGGTGAATATGTGGACTCGTGTGCGCCACCTCAAAAGAGTTACTTGCAGTCATAGTTAGGATAGCCACTGAGTCAAAGCTGGCTTGCTGCAGTCAAACTCCACCACCCCCTTTATTGATACCGATGCATATGTAGCTAGTTCTGATGTAAGTCTTGCTGGGTACATTTGTACTCACGTTTGCTTAATTTATGTTTTGCAGAGAGACGTCAGTCTCGCTAGTAGTTCCGTGTGGACTTCGACGTTTAGCTTGATACCTCAGCTATGATCTTATGCCCTCGACAGGATCTTGTAGATAGTCAGGCTTCTCAGCCTTTTTCATTTGTAGATGTATGTACTCAAACTTGTTAAGCTTCCGCGTGTGCTTTGACTTGTATGCTCTGAATGCTGGGTCATGAGACCAATGTTTGTAATATCTTGGCTCCTCGGAGCCTAATGAATAAATACTTGAGTCGTAGTTTTATGTGGTGATGCCATGTTGTATTTACACATATCGAGCATATTGTGTGTATGATTGAAATGCTTGGTATGTGTGGGATCCGACAACCTAGTTGTTTATCCTTGGTAGCCTCTCTTATGGGGAAATGTAGTCTTGTGCTTCCATGAGCCATAGTAGTCCGCTACAGCCCAGTTCACCGGAGTCCTGCTAGCCCAGCACTACTGCTCCGGAACACTTGACTGGCCGACATGTGATTCACTTCGTTCCTGTGTCTGTCCCTTCGGGGAAATGTCACGCGGTGACATCCGGAGTCCTGCCTAGCCTGCTACAGCCCGGGTTCCCGGAGTTCGGTTAGCCCAGTGCTACAGCCCGGATTCGCACGCTGCTGACCGACATGCTCGATGTTGATTCTTGTATGCCTGTCCCCATAAGCTAGTGCCACTTTGGGTCCACGACTAGTCATGTCAGCCCTGGTTCTCTGTCGTATGGATGCTAGCGACACTATCATATACGTGAGCCAAAAGGCGCAAACGGTCCCGGGCCATGGTAAGGCGACACCCGTGGGAATACCGTGCGTGAGGCCGCAAAGTGATATGAGGTGTTACATGCTAGATCGGTGTGACTTAGAATCGGGGTCCTGACATAGATACAAGAATTTCGCAAGGAAAAGAAGCTTGAAAATAATAAGATGAATCCTTACATTGATTAGATGGAGCTTCGCGATGATATAACTGAGAAAAACTTGGAACTCCGGAAAGAAAGATGAACAAATGAAATCAAGAATTTTTTGATGAACCTCCAGAATAAGGAATTGAATTCACTCATGAAACAAGAATAAGAATTACATCATGCTTATCCTTCACCAATTTTAAATTGATGACAAGCAATGGATTTGGCATACTACTTATTCTAAGATTAAAGAGAGGTATAGTGCAAACTTGGGAAGGTATTCAACGAACCACCAATAGGATTGAAACAACGAATAAATTAAATATGAGAACATAGGACGAGGAGTCTCGAACGAACCACTGTAAGAATTGAAAGTGAAAGCAGCAAAGGCACAATTCACCGGGAAGAATTGGAAAACAAATGAAGATACTTGCTGGGATTTAGATACATGAGAACGAAGAGATTATGAACTGATTAAAGGATATTTGAACGATGCACCGGTAAGATTTGAGAACGAGAGCTGAAAGCTAGAATGAATAATTCTGGTAAGATGGGCTCCGGAGAATCGAACTGAAAAGACTCTTGAATTGCTCCAGATGGGTGAAAAGAATTC